>NW_007233650.1:0-12842 GCF_000164805.1 Carlito syrichta | reverse complement strand
GCTGATTAACCTTATCAAGAGACTTTGTAGATTAGGCGATTGAGAACTTCAGAACTGGATTCCCTTTCCGTTCTCAGCAAGATGCCCTGAATTTCCCTGTTCTTGTGGATTCCAAAACTCTGTGTACAAAAATGGAGATACCCAAATGTTTCCTAGGGACGTGAAATCCATGGATCCTGGTTATATTTTAATAATTCGTACTAAATATTAGGCAACTGCAAAACACTCGGTCCCTCTCCAAATAAAGTACAAACGGAAATTTAAGGATTAGCAAGTTCATGTTAAGATCAAAGTTACATCCAAATACGGCGAGATGATATTTTTTCCAGGAAACTTGCCTTAATTGTCCCGAGGAACCTAAGGGACTTCTACTATCAGGTAGCCTATTACAACTATCAAGAGGCCCAGAATGTTGCTGGAGTCCTAAAATGACTGTTTAATAATAAACACAAGCCAAATATCACCGAAACATGAGACGAGATCGAAGCCTTGATTCTTGTTTATACCGCAAGACAACCTGAGAATTATTCGGATTGTGGACAAGTGTGTCACAGATCCCCGTATTGTTTTTTTCCGAGGGGTCGTGTAATGTCCTGTATATGAGGACGCCCGTTCCCCAGAATCCTGTTTGGAAACCCTGATTCTTGTTCTGCCATAAGCAAGATATCATGTAGATATTGTGACGGAGGAACTGTGTAAAAGAGGTTTCTTTTTTCTCCTTAACTAGAGATCATGTAGATTCTGCATATGAGGATTGCTGTTACCTATATTCCAGCTTCTAAACCCTGATTCTTGTTTAGTCCACAGCAAATGGCCTGTTGATTTTAAGGACTGAGGACTGCTATAATCCCGATTCTCTTTTTTCCTTGGCAAGAGGCTGTGTATTTTCCTGTTTATTAGGACTCTCATTAGATATATCCTGCTTCAAAATTGTGATTCGTTTTAGAAATTTCCAAGATGCTCTGTAGATTTTTGGGATTGAGGACTCATGTAACCCAGATTCCTTATTTTTCTTCGCAAAAGGTCATGTAGTTTTATGTAAATAAGAACTCAATTTTCCAGATTCATGCTCGAAAACACCATGATTCGTGTTTAGCCCATAACAAGATGACTTAAGCTTTTTTGGGTTTGAGGACCCGAGTAACGCAAATTCCTTATTCTTACTTAGCAATAGGCAGTGAAGTTTCCTTTATGTGAGGACTCCCATAACCCAGATTCCTACTTCAAAAACCTGATTCGTGGTTATGTCTTAGGAATTCGGCCTGCAGTTTTTGGAATTGAGGACTCATATAAGAAGATTCCTTATACATTCATAGCAATATGACGTGTAATTTCCTGATTATGATGACTTCCATTACCCAGCTTCCTGCTTCACTTGCAGGATGCCGAGACAGTTCCTGGTGACCGAGAATTCCAGTCAATTGGATATCAAGAGAAAGACGTCCATAATGTTCTTTGGGAACGGGAATACAAGATTCCTGGTTCCCCTTCACAAGACCCCCCCAAAATGTGGAATATTCCAATCCCAAAACCCCAATTCCTACCTGCCCACCCACAAGAATTTTCTGTATTTGAGGTCACCTGAATCAAGGAATTTTGTACCAATATACCTTTTGATTCTTTGGAATATGATTATGGTCGTAGATGGACCCAGGAAACAAAAGGATTTCTAGGGCCAAATGCTTCATTACAACTAACAAGAGGACAAGAAAGATCCTGAGGATCTGTAATGACAGATTTAGCATATCCACCGAGCAAGTAGCTCTGAAAATGTAGGGACCCAGAAGCCCAGATTGCTGATTAAATCTTCTCAAAATGCCCTGTAGATTCCGCAATATGAGAACACCTAGAACCAGATTTCCTTTTAATTCTCAGTAAGATGCCCTGATTTTTCCTGTCGATTTGTATTGCAAATTCAGTATATCAAAAGACAGATACCCAGAAGTTTCCTAGGTTCGTGGATTACATGATTCCTAGATATCATTAAAAGTACGTAGTAAACATTTGGCAAGTGCAAAACCCTTATCCCGTCTCAAAATACAAAGAGACATGGATGGGGAAGGATTACAAGTTTCACCATAAGACCACAGTTACATCCAATATGGCAAGAAGATTCTTTTTGTCCTGGAATCTGGCGTTAGTTGTTCTGAGGAACCTAAAGGACTTGGAGTGCCAAATACCATTTACAATTTTTAACAGGACCAGAATGTTGATGGAGTCCTGAAATGACCGATTCATAATATCCGAATGCCAAATTGCACTGAAACATTTGGGTATCTCGAAGATCTGTTTCTTGTTTGTCCCATAGCAGACAACCTGGGAATTTTTTGCATTGAGGGTGCATAACCAATGATTCTATATTCGTACTTAGTTGGAGGCCATGTAGTGTCATGTATGTGAGGACTCTGTTTCCTTGATTCCTATTTAGAAACCCTGATTCTTGTTTAGCCCTTAGTAATAATTCATGCAGATTTTTTGATAAAGGAACCGTGGAAAACAGATTTCTTCTCTTTTATTAGCAAGAGGCCATGTAGTTTCCTGTATATGAGGATTGCTATGATCCACATTCATGCCTCGAATCCCTGATTCTTCTTTAGCCGTGAGCAAGATACCCTGTAGATTTTCAGGACTAAAGACTCGTATAACTCAGATTCCTTATTTTCAGAAACAGCCGTGCAGTTACCTGTATATGAGTACTCCTGTTCACAGATACATGCGTCAAAAGCTTGATTCTTGTTTAGATCTTAGGAAGACGCCGTATACTTTTTGGGGGATTGGGAAACATGTCACCCACATTCCTTATTCTTTCTTAGGGAAAGCCAGTGTATTTGCCTGTATATTTGGATTTCATCTTTCCTAGTTTGTACTTCAAAAACTCAAATTCGTGTTTAGCCCTTAGCAAGAAACCCTGAAGTTATATTGGAATAGAGGACACGTGATAACCAGATTCCTTATTCTCCTTTAGCAATAGACAATGCAGTTTCCTATATATGAGGACTCGCATTATCCAGATTCCTACTCCCAACACCTGAATGGTGGTTATCTCTTAGCAAGAAGGTCTGTAGGTTTTTGGGATGGAGGCCTCGTGTAACCAAGATTCCTTATTCTTCCGTAGCAACAGTTCGTTTAGAGTTCGGTACATGAGGATTCCCCTTACTGAAATTCCTGCTTAATTCTCAGCAAGACGCCAAGATATTTCCTGGTGACCTAGAATTCCAGTTGCTTGGATATCAAGAGTAAGACTCCCATAAAGTACTTGAGGCATTGGAACCCAAGATTCCTGGTCCCTTTTCAAAAGACACACTAAAAATGTGGCGACATAGAAGCCCAGATTGCTGATTAAACCTTATCAAGGGACTTTGTAGATTTAGGCGACTGAGAACTCCAAGATTCCCTTTCACTTCTCAGCAAGATGCCCTGAATTTCACTGTTTATGTGGCCTTCAAAACTATGTGTACAAAAATGCAAATGCCCAGATGTTTCCTAGGGATGTGGAATCCATGAATACTGGGTACATTTTAATAATTCGTACTAAATATTTCGCAACTGCAAAACCCTCGGTCCCTCTCCAATTAAAGTGCAAACGGAAATTTAGGATTACCAATTTCATGTTAAGACCAAAGTTACATCCAAATACGGCAAGATGATACGTTTTTACGGGAAACTGGTCTTAATTGTCCCGAGGAACCTATGGGACTTGTACTACCAGTAAGCCGATTACAACGCTCAAGAGGACCATAATGTTGCTGGATTCCTGAAATGACTGATTCATAATACCCACAAGCCAAATATGTCTGAAACATGAGATGAGCTCGAAGCCGTGATTCTTGTTTATACCGCAGCAAGACAACCTGATATTTTCGGATTGTCGACTAGTGTATCACAGATTCCTTTTTCTTCTTTACCGAGGGGCCATTTAATGTCTTGTATATGAGGACTCCTGTTTCCCAGAATCCTGTTTGGAAACCCTGATTCTTGTTTTGCCATTAGCTAGATGTCATGTAGATATTGTGATGGAGGAACCGTGTAAAAGAGGTTTCTTAGTTCTCCTTAGCTAGAGATCATGTAGATTCTGCATATGAAGACTGCTATTACCTATGTTCCAGCTTCTAAACCCTCATTCTTGTTTAGCCGCCAGCAGATGGCCTGTTGATTTTAAGGCCTGAGAACTGCTATAACCCCGACTCCTTTTCTTCCTTGGCAAGGAGATGTGTATTTTCCTGTATATTAGGATTCTCATTAGATACATCCTGCTTCAAAACTCTGATTCTTTTTAGAACATTCCAATGTGCTCTGTAGATTTTTGGGATTGAGGACTCTTGTAACCCAGATTCCTTATTCTTTCTTACCAAAAGGTCATGTAGTTGTCTGTAAATAAGAGCTCCATTTTCCAGATTCATGCTCGAAAGCACCATGATTCGTGTTTAGCACGTAGCAAGATGACTTAAGCATTTTTTGGGATTGAGGACCCAAGTAACACAGATTCCTTATTCTTACTTAGCAATAGGCAGTAAGTTTCCTTTATGTGAGGACACCCATTACCCAGATTCCTACTACGAAAACCTGATTCATGGTTACGTCTTAGGAAGACGGTCTGTAGTTTTTGGGATTGAGGACTCATATAAGGAAGATTCCTTATACTTCCTTAGCAATATGACGTGTAGTTTTCTGTATAAGACGACCTCCATTACCCAGCTTCCTGCTTCACTCTGCAGGATGCAGTGACAATTCCTAGTGACCGAGAATTCCAGTTTTGTACATATCAAGAGAAAGACGTCCATAATGTTGTTTGGTAACTGGAATCCAAGATTCCTGGTTCCCCTTCACAAGACCTCCCCAAAATGTGGAATATTACAAAACCAAAACTCCAATTCCTACCTGCCCACCCACAAGAATTTTCTGTACTTTGAGGTGACCTGAATCAAGGAATTTTGAACCAATATACCTTTTGATTCCGGGGATTATGATTATAGTCGTAGATGGTCCCAGGAAACACAAGGATTTCTAGGGCCAAATCCATGATTACAACTAACAAGAGGACCAGAAAGATCCTGAGGATCTATAATGACAGATTTAGCGTATCCACAGAGCATTTAGCTCCGAAAATGTAGGGACCCAGAAGCCCAGATTGCTGATTAAACCTTATCAAGAGGCCCTGTAGATTCTGGAAAATGAGAACACCTAGAACCGGATTTCCTTTTAATTCTCAGTAACATGCCCTGATTTTTCCTGTTGATTTGGATTCCAAATTCAGTATATCAAAAGACAGTTGCAAAGTTGTTTCCTAGGTTCGTGGATTCCATGATTCCTGGTTACTTTAAAAGTACGTAGTAAACATTAGGCAAGTGCAAAACACTTCTCCTATGTCAAAATAAAAAGAGACACGGAAGGGGAAGGATTACAGGGTTCACCTTAAGACCAGAGTTACATCCAAATATGGCTAGAAGATTCTTTTTGTCCTGGAAGCTGGTCTTAATTGTTCTGAGGAACCTAACGGACTTGTAGTGCCCAATACAATTTACAACTTTTAAGAGGACCAGAATGTTTCTGGAGTCCTGAAATGACTGATTCATAATATCCGAATACTAAATTGCTCTGAAAAATTTGGGGAGCTCGATAATCTCTTTCTTGTTTGTCCCATAACAGACAACCTGGGATTTTTTTGGATTGAGGGCACGAACAACAATGATTCTTTATTCGTTTTTAGTTGGGAGACATGAGTCCTGTATGTGAGGACTCTCTTTCCCTTGATTCCTGTTTTGAAACCCTGATTCTGGTTTAGCCCATAGTAAGAAGTGATGTAGATTTTTTGATAGAGGAACTGGAAAACAGATTTCTTCTCTTTTATTAGCAAGAGGCCATGTAATTTCCTGTATATGAGGATTGCTATTACCCACATTCATGCCTCGAATCCCTGATTCTTCATTAACCATCAGCAAGATGCCCTGTATATTTCCAGGACTGAGGACTCGTATAACCCCGATTCTTTATTTTTAGTAACAGCCATGCAGTTACAAGTATATGAGTACTCCTGTTCACAGATACATGAGTCGAAAGCTTGATTCTTATTTAGATCTTAGGAAGAGGCTATATGCTTTTATGGAGATTGAGAAAATATGTCACCCACATACCTAATTCTTTCTTAGGAAAAGTCAGTGCATTTGCCTGTATATGAGGATTTCATTTCCCTAGTTTATGCTTCAAAAACCCAAATTCGTGTTTAGCACTTAGCAAGAAACCCTGAAGTTTTATTGTGATAGAGGACACGTGAAAACCAGATTGCTTATTCTCCTTTTGCAATAGACAGTGCAGTTTCCTGTATATGAAGATTCTCATTATCCAGATTCCTACACCCAAAACATGAATGGTGGCTATCTCTTAGCAAGATGGTTTGTTGGTTTTTGGGATGGAGGACTCGTGTAACCAAGATTCCTTATTCTTCCGTAGGAACAGGTCGCGTAGTGTTCTGTATATGAAGACTCCCATTACTGAAATTCCTGCTCATTCTCAGCAAGACGCCAAGATATTTCCTGGTGATCTAGAATTCCAGTTGCTTGTCCATGAAGAGAAAGACTCCCATAAAGTTCTTGAGGAATTGGAACCAGAGATTCCTGGTACCTTTTCAAAAGACACACTAAAAATGTGGCAACATCGAAGCCCAGATTGCTGATTAAAACTTATCGAGAGACTTTGTAGTTTTAGTCGATTGAGAACTCCAAGAACCGGATTCCCTTTCCGTTCTCAGCAAGATGTCCTGAATTTCCCTGTCCATGTGGATTACAAAACTCTGTGTACAAAAATGCAGATGCCCAGATGTTTCCTAGGGACGTGGAATCCATGGATACTGGTTACCTTATAATAATTCGTATTAAATATTTGGCAACTGCAAAACCCTCGGCCCCTCTCTAAATAAAGTAGAAACGGAAATTTAAGGATTACCAAGTTCATGTTAAGACCAAAGTGACCTCCAAATACGGCAAGATGATACTTTTCTTCAGGAAACTGGCCTTAATTGTCCCGAGGAACCTATGGGTCTTGTACTACCAGATACTCGATTACCACTCTCAAGAGGACCAGAATGTTGCTGGAGTCCTGTAATGACTGATTCATTAAACCTACAAGCCAAATATCTCCGAATCATGAGACGAGTTTGAAGCCTTGATTGTTGTTTATACCGCTTCAAGAAACGCTGAGAATTTTTCGGATTGTGGACTATTGTATCACCGATTCCTTATTCTTCTTTACCGGAGGTCCGTGTAATGTCTTGTATTTGAAGACTCCCGTTCCCCTGAATCCTGTTTGGAAACCATGATTCTTGTTTTGCCATCACCAAGATGTCATATAAATATTGTGACAGAAGAACCGTGTAAAAGAGGTTTCTTAGTTCTCCTTAGCTAGAGATCATGTAGATTCTGCATATGAAGACTGCTATTACCTATGTTCCTGCTTCTAAACCCTGATTATTTTTTAGTCCACAACAGATGGCCTGTTGATTGTAAGGACTGAGGACTGTTATATCCCCGATTCTTTTTCTGTCTTGGCAAGTGGCTGTGTTTTTATCTGTATATTAGGACTCTCATTAGATACATTCTTCTTCGAAATGCTGATTTTTTTAGAACTTTACAAGAAGCTCTGTAGAATTTTGGGATTGAGTACTCGTGTAATCCAGATTCCTTATTCTTTCTCAGCAAAAGGTCATGCAGTTGCCTGTAAATAAGTACTCCATTTTCCAGATTCATGCTCGAAAACACCATGATTCGTGTTTAGCCCATAGCAAGATGTCCTTAAGCTTTTTTGGGATTGACGACGTGAGTAACGCAGATTACTTATTCTTACTTAGCAATAGTCAGTGAAGTTTCCTTTATGTGAGGACTGCCATTACCCAGATTCCTACTTCAAAAACCTGATACGTGGTTACATCTTAGGGAGACGGCCTGTAGTTTTTGGCATTGAGAACTCATGTAAGGATGATTCCTTATACTTCCTTAGCAATATGACATGTAGTTTCCTGAATATGACGAACTCCATTACCCAGCTACCTGCTTCACTCTGCAGGATGCCGAGACATTTCCTGGTGAACGAGAATTCCAGTTTTTTGGATATCAAGAGAAAGATGTCCTTAATATTCTTTTGGAGCTGGAATCCAAGATTCCTGGTTGCCCTTCACAAGACCTCCCCAAAATGTGGAATATTACAAACCCAAAACCCCAATTCGTACCTGCCCACCCACAAGAATTTTCTCTTTTTGAGGTTATCTGAATCGAGAAATTTTGTACCAAGATACTTTTTGATTCTGGGGAATACGATTATGGTCGTAGATGGTCCCAGTAAACAAAAGTATTTCTAGGGCCAAATCCTTGATTACAACTAACAAGAGGACCAGAAAGATCCTGAGGATCTGTAATGACAGATTTAGCGTATCCACGGAGCAAGTGCTTCTGAAAATGTAGGGACCCAGAAGCCCAGATTGCTGATTAAACCTTATCAAGAGGCCCTGTAGATTCCGGAAAATGAGAACTCCTAGAACCGGATTTCCTTTTAATTCTCAGTAAGATGCCTGATTTTTCCTGTCGATTTGAATTCCAAATTCAGTATATCAAAAGACATATGCCCAGAAGTTTCCTAGGTTCGTTGATTCGATGATTCCTATTTACCATTAAAAGTATGTAGTAAACATTTGGCAACTGCAAAACCCCTGCCCTTTCCCAAAATAAAAAGAGACTCGGAAGGGGAAGGATTACAGGGTTCACCTCAAGACCAGAGTTACAACCAAATATGGCAAGTAGATTCTTTTTGTCCTGGAATCTGGCGTTAGTTGTTCTGAGGAACCTAATGGACTTGGAGTGTCCAATACCATTTACAACTTTTAAGAGGACCAGATTGTTGCTGGAGTCCTAAAATGACCGATTCATATTATCCGAATGCTAAATTGCTCTGAAACATGTGGGGAGCTCGAAGATCTGTTTCTTCTCTGTTCCATAGCAGACAACCTGGGAATTTTTTGGATTGAGGGCGCCTACAACCATGATGCTTTATTCGTAAATAGTGGGAGGCCATGTAGTCTCCTCTATGTGAGGACTCTCTTTCCCTTGATTCCTGTTTCAAAACCCTGATACTTGTTTAGCCCTTAGTAAGAAGTCTTGTAGATTTTTTGACAGAGGAACCGTGGAAAACCGATTTCTTGTCTTTTATTAGCAAGAGGCCATGTATTTTCCTGTATATGAGAATTGCTATTACCCACATTGATGCCTCGAATCCCTGATTCTCCATTAACCGTCAGCAAGATGCCCTGTAGATTTTCAGGACTGAGGACTTGTATAACCCAGATTCCTTATTTTTAGCAACAGCCGTGAAGTTACATGTATATGCGTACTCTTGTTCACAGATACATGCGTTGAATGCTTGATTCTGGTTTAGATCATAGGGAGACGCCGTATACATTTTTGGAGATTGAGAAAACACCTCTCCACATTCCTTATTCTTCCTAGGAAAAGTCAGTGCATTTGTCTGTATATGAGGATTTCATTTCCCTAGTTTATGTTTCAAAAAACCAAATTCGTGTTTAGCCCTTAGCAAGAAACCCTGACGTTTTATTGGAATGGAGGTCCTGTGTAAACTAGATTCCTTATTCTCCTTTAGCAATAGACAGTGCAGTTTCCTGTTTATGAGGATGGCCATTTTCCAGTTTTGTACTCCAAAAACCTAAATGTTTTTTTACCTCTTAGCAAGATGCTCTGTTGGCTTATGGGATGGAGGACTCATTTAAGCAAGATTCCTTATTCGTCCGTAGCAACAAGTCATGTAGTGTTCTGTATATGAGGACTCCCATTACTGAAATTCATGCTTCATTTTCAACAAGATGTAAAGATATTTCCTGGCGACCTAGAGATCCAGTTGCATGGATATGAAGAGAAAGACTCCCATAAAGTACTTTATGAATTGGAACCCAAGATTCCTGGTACCTTTTCAAAAGACATACTAAAAATGTGGCAACATAGAAGCCCAGATTGCTGTTTAAACCTTATCAAGAGACCTTGTAGATTTAGGTGAATGATAACTCCATGAACCGGATTCACTTTCCGTTCTCAGCAAGATGCCCTGATTTTCCCTGTCCATGTGGATTCCAAAAGACTGCATAGAAAATGTAGATACCCAGATGTTTCCTAGGGACGTGGATTTCATGAATCCTGGTTACATTTTAATAATACTTACTAAATATTTGCCAACTGCAAAACCCTCGGCCCCTCTCAAAATAAAGTACAAACGGAAATTTAAGGATTACCAAGTTCACCTTAAGAACAAAGCTACATCCAAATTCGGCAAAATGATACTTTTTTCCAGGAATCTGGCTTTAATTGTCGCAAGGAACCTAAGGGACTAGTACTACTAGATACCAGATTACAACTCTCAAGAGGACCAGAATGTTGCTGGAGAATTGAAATGACTGATTCATAATACTCACAAGCCAAATATCTCTGAAACATGAGATGAGCTCGAAGTCTTGATTCTTGTTTAAACCGCAGCAAGACCCCCTGAGAATTTTTTCGGATTGTGGATTAGTGTATCACAGATTCCTTATTCTACCTTAGCGAGGGGCAAGGTAATGTCCTGTATATGAGGACTCCCTTTCCCCAGAATCCTGTTTTGAAACCCTGATTCTTGTTTTGCCATTACCAAGATTTCATGTATATAATCTGACAGAGGAACCGTATAAAACAGGTTTCTTATTTTTCCTTAGCTAGAGATCGTGTAGATTCTGTATATGAGGAATGCTGTTACCTTTGTTCCAGCTTCTACCTTTAGCAACAAGTCATGTAGTGTTCCCTGATTATTATTTAACCAACCCCAGATGGCCTGTTGATTTTCCTGACTGAGGTATGCTATAACCTCGATTCCTTTTCTTCCTTGTCAAGGGTCTGTGTATGTTCCTGTATAATAGGACGCACATTAGATAAAACCTGCTTTGAAACTCTGATTTCGCTTTAACAATTTCCAAGATGCTCTGTAGGTTTTTGGGATTGAGGACTCGTGTAACCCAGGTTACTTATGCTTTCTTAGCAAAAGGTCATGTTGTTGCCTGTAAATAAGGACGCCATTTCCCAGATTCATGCTCAAAAACACCATGATTCGTGTTTAGCCCATAGCAAGATGACCTTAAGCTTTTTGTAATTGAGGACCTGAGTAACGTAGATTCCTTATTCTTAGTAATAGGCAATGAAGTTTCCTGTATGTGAGGACTTCCATTTCCCAGATCCTGCTTCAAATCCTGATTCGTGGTTACCTCTTAGGAAGATGTCTTGTAATTTTCTTATTTAGGTCTCATGTAAAGAAGATTCCTTACACTTCCTTAGCAATATGACATATAGTTTCCTGTATATTATGACCTCCATTACCCAGCTTCCAGTTTCACTCTTCAGGATGCAGACACAGATCCTGGTGACTGAGAACGCCAGTTTTTTGGATATCAAGAGAAAGACGTCCATAATGTTCTTTGGGAACTGGAATCCAAGATTCCTGGTTCCCCTTCACAAGAACTCCCCAAAATGTGGAATATTGCAAACACAAACCCCAATTCCTACCTGCCCACCCACAAGAATTTTCTGTACTTTGAGGTCACCTGAATTGAAGAATTTTGTACCAATATACCATTTGATTCTGGGGAATATGACTATTGTCGTAGATGGTCCCAGGAAACAAAAGGATTTCTAGGGCCAAATCATTGATTACAACAAACAAGAGGATCCAAAATATCCTGAGGATGTTTATTGACAGATTTACTGAATCCACAGAGCAAGTAGCTCTGAAAATGTAGGGGCCCAGAAGCCCAGATTGCTGATTAAACCATATCAAGTGGCCCTGTAGATTCCGGAAAATGAGAACTCCTAGAACCGGATTTCTTTTTATTCTCAATAAGATGCCCTGATTTTTCCTGTCGATTTGGATTCCAAATTCAGTATATCAAAACACGGATGCCAAAAGTTTCCTAGGTTCGTGGATTCCATGATTCCTGGTTACCATTAAAAGTACGTAGTAAACATTTGGCAAGTGCAAAACCCTTGTCCCGTTTCAAAATAAAAAGAGATTTGAAGGGGAAGGATTACAGAGTTCACCTTAAGACCAGAGTTATATCCAAATATGGCAAGAAGATTCTTTTTGTCCTGGAATTGGCCTTAGTTCTTCTAAGGTACCTAATGGACTTGGAGTGCCCAAAACCATTTACACTATTTAAGAAGACAGAATCTTGCTGGAGTCCAGAAATGACCGATTCATAATATCCGAATGTTAAATTGCTCTGAAACAGTTAGGAAGCTCAAAGATCTGTTTCTTCTTTGTCCCATAGCAGACAACCTGGAATTTTCTGGATTGAGGGCGCGTACAACAATGATTCCTTTTTCGTACTTAGTTGGAGGCCATGTAGTGTCCTGTATGTGAGGACACTCTTTCCCTTGATTCCTGTTTCGAAACCCTGATTCTTGTTCTGCCCTTAATAAAAAGTCATGTAGATTTTTTGATAGAGGAACCGTGGAAAACAGATTTCTTCTCTTTCATTAGCAAGAGGCCATGTAGTTTCCTATATATGAGGATTGCTATTACCCACATTCATGCCTCGAATCCCTAATTCTTCTTTAGCCGTCAGCAAGGTGCCCTGTAGATTTTCAGGACTGAGGACTTGTATAACACAGATTCCTTATTTTTAGCAACACTCATGCAGTTACCTGTATATGAGTACTCCTGTTCACAGACACATGCATCGAAAGTTTGATTCTTGTTAGATCTTAGGAAAAACGCCCTATACTTTTTTGGAGATTGAGCAAACATATTACCCACATTCCTGATTCTTT
>NW_007233649.1:0-14232 GCF_000164805.1 Carlito syrichta | reverse complement strand
TAGGAGTTGAAACTTCTATCATCAGCAATGCAGACAGAAGTAAATGCTCTCTGAAAATCATTCACATTACTCTAGGTGATGTAACTGGTAAAGCCTCCTGCCATGTAACTCCAAGCTTAAATCTAACAGCTTCTCCATTCTCTGATATTTGTAACTTATCCCTCATCCTAACCATGGCCGAATCCATGGCCTATGAGTCCCCTGCCAATACCTGGTTAGCTAGTTTTACAAGTCTTACAAAATGTGCTACTACCAAAAAGTTAATCAATCAGTCTACCCTATATATTACTGTTCATGTGCTACCTCAGGTTTATGCTTATAGCAGTCCTGAAGAAGCCTTTCTACTCAATCCCCCGGTCTTCCAATTTCTCATTCAAAATGCACTGTTCCCTTGCTAGTACCTGTCTCAGTCAGGCTAAGTATAACTGAAATGGCTGCAATCGGCACTGCCACTCTGGTCCATGGAGAACTAGGTCTATCTAACCTTAAACAAGGAATAAATGCTGACCTAGGATACCTACAGTTTGCCATGAACCAACTCCATGACCAGGTAGAATCTCTGGGTGAAGCTGCCCTCCAAAATCGTAGAGGTCTAGACTTACTTTTTCTATCCCAAGGAGGACTCTGTGTAACCCTTGGAGAAGCTTGTTACTTCTATGCCAACAAATCAGGGATTTTTAAAAACACCCTCCAGAGAGCCTGAGAAAATTTGGACAAATGAAAAAATAAAGGGAAAATAATCCAATGTAATACTATAAGAAAATGACTGACAGTAGTGGGAAACTATGGTTGGGGGGGAGGGAGATGGGATTAACGGTAGCAAACATCTATCTGGGAACGGGGAAACACCTCTTATCAACAGGGTGCCTGAATGAAACGTATTTGTATACCTAACCCTTAACTGTACCCCACACTATCACAATAAAAAATATTATAAATAAAAAATAATAATAATAAATCCTGGTTCCAATCCTTGTTTGATTGGAACCCATGTCTAACAACTCCTATTATTGGTCTCATTGGAGCCCTCTTACTTCTTCTCCTTGGTTTGCTCATAGGGCCCTGCATAATAAATTGATTTATTCATTTTATCAAACAATGAATCAGCTCTGTAAAGCTCATGTATATGAGAACCCACTACAATGGTATACCCATGACTGATGAGTCAACACATTGATTCATGAACAAAAAAAAGACGGGCATGAAATATCTATCTGCAAAATGTATAATAGCCTGTGATGGCTTGCTTGACATAACTCCATTTTGTAACAAATCCTCCATCTTCACCCAGAGATGACTCCCCTGTGTAACCTTCCCTTAATCACAGGTTATAACCTTCCCGTAATCACAAGCCCACATTCTTGTTCCCCTCGGTGCTTGGAAATTCCCTAATCAAAAATTTTGTATCTCATCTACCTGTCAAATGTTCTGCCAGGAAAATGTAAATCAAACTGTACAACTTATATAATTTCTGCCTTTATATACCTCCTGCTCACTGTGTTTGGGGTTGAGAGATCTTTTTGGCACTAGCCTCTCTCGACCGCTGGCTATTAAAGGACTCATAATTTGACCTTCAGAGTGTTGGTGTCTTCTTTCTAACAATCTGGCTGTAATAATATATTATGGTGTAATAATACTAGAAATAAAGCTCACAATAAATGCAATGCACTTGAATCATCCTAAAACCAACTCCTGCCCCCGCCAGTCTCCATGAAAAAATTGTCTTCCATGAAACATCCCTGATGCCAAAAATATTGGGGCCCACTGTTTTGGATGGCACATAGCAGTCTCATACTTCACAACAATCTGTGCACAAGAAGATTGGCTGATCAGGCTGTTTCTCAACAGGGCAGGGACCAGGACCCTCCACAGACTCCTCTTCCGAGCAATAAAGTCACACATACGACTCACTATAGGACAATTCCAAGGGCACCCTCAGCTCCCCAGGCCCCACAGGGAGTCCTGCCTTCCTTTTCAAATCTTCCCCTTCTAACATTTTGTCAGCTCAGTGCCTGGTGCTGTGACCCTCAGTCTAACCCTCTGCTTTGATTCCCCACTTTCCCTCATGCCTATGATGAGCTGGTTTCCTCTCCTGTCCAACCTCCCACTCCCTCATCTTTGCCTAGCTGTCTTCTGCACCAACTCTCCTGCAACACCCAGTAGCAGCTTACTCTGCCTCCCCTGTCCAGCCTTGGTCACCTCTCATCCCCAATCAGATCTCCATGCTGCAGCCAAAATTGTCCCACAGTCTTGCAGAACTGCCACTGTCTCTCCAATGTGACATGCTGGTTCACAGCTCTGGACTTCTAGTAAAGCTGCACCCCCTCTCTAGAATGCCTTCTTATTTCATTGCATAATCCCCCAGATCCCCTTCCTCATCTTTCAAATTCCTGTTCAGTCTCTGTCTCCTCTTTGAGGCCTTCTTTCCCTTCTTGGTGGGACATACATAGCACCTCATATCACATACATAGCACCTCATATCACATACATAGCACCTCATATCACAACTCTCTGGGCACAATGCTGAAAAGCATAGATTCTGCTTACCTGCATTGTCCCTGCTATTTCTTTTTCTTTTCTTTTTTTTTCTTGAGTTGGAGTCTCACTCTGTCGCCAAGACTGGAGGGCAGTGGCCACTCCCAGCCACCACAGCCTTGAACTGCTGGGCTTCAGCGATCCTTCCGCCTCAGCCTTCCAAGTAGCCGGAATTACAGGCATGCGCTACCATGCCCAGCTGATTTTTTGATTTATTGTAGAGATGAGGTCTCTCTGCCCAGGCGGGTCTCGAACCTGCGGGCTCAGGCAATCCACTCACCTCAGCCTCCCAAAGGCGTGGGATTACAGGCTGAGCCACCAAGCCCAGCTGTCCCTGCCATTTCTAAAGTCTGATTAGGGTAGATCCTGGAGGTTCCAGCTCTCAGCCCTTAAACATGAAGGATGTCTCTTAGTTCATAAGATGCCACTTAAATGCAGAAGTGAGGTTTGGCTCCAAATACTGAGATCTTTCTGGTCTCTGAAATATATTTAGCAAAACCCTCCTCAGAGTGAAAGTGGGTGCTTCTCTCTTCCCTGACTGTGATAGAGAATTTCCTCTATGATCACATTTCTTTGGACATTTCAGCCTGTGGGATGGAGGAAGAGACAGAATTCTGGGCCCCACATGGCTATATTTCCCTAGGACACGATATTGGATTCATTAGGTCATGTCAGTCTTCCTCAACATGCTCAGAATCTGAGAGCAGGGACCTCATTTCCACCATCTCTGTACCCCCAGAGCAGACCCCTATGTCTGATGTGTGTTAAATCATTTTCACTAAGGGAGTTCACTTTGCAAAGCAACATTTTACATAATCTCTTAACCACATGCATTTGTGTTACCTGAGAAGGTATGCAGATTAAGCAACAGACAGTAGCAAAGGAAGTCAACAGCAGGGGGAAAATCCCAGCACTTGTTACGGGTAGAAGATCGATGCCCCTTGAAATGAGTAATAGTATTATCAGCATTTCCCAAACCATGAACTGTTATTATTATTATAACTCTAACATCATTTTCTAATTATCTCTCTTGACTTTATTTGTATATAGCAAAAAAGAGGTGGAGGAGAGTAGAGAGAGTCTTCTAGGCATATTTGGGCTAAATGATGTGACCTTCCTCTGAGCTCTGTTACTGAGCTCCCATAAAACAAGACATCCATATCACAGAGTGCTTACTACCTGTCCACAGAGTCATCTTGATGTTAGCCCTTAGCATGATGGATTCTGGGTCTGTGCTGTTCCAGCTGCTGCAAAATACTGTCATAATATGTACTTTGGATTGGCAAAGAATCTTTACTCTTGCAAGCTCAATGTTTTCACCTTTCAGTGTGAACTCACTTGTCTTTGGCACATAGCTCTGATGCAGGATGATAATCAAGCAATATCGCTCAACTGTATGCTTTGGATCACATGCTGCTAAGCACTGAACTGAAAACTCCAGTGTCTTAATGCTCTGGGAACTGAGTTACCTACTTACCTTCACTGACTCACCCTCCACAACTCAAGCCCCCCAAGTGCTTTCACAGTGATGTTAAGGACATCTGAATAAGTGCACCTGATAGAGACAAGTTCCATAGAAATAGAAAGTGATAGAAGTGCTCTACACTCTCATCATCTGCAAAAAGACCAAGAATTCTCTCTCTTCAACAAATGAATGTAAGAATGGGCATGCTACTTTAATTCAAAAAATGTTTAACAGCATTTGTATTGTTATAACTGAGGTGGAGATGTGTCAGTGAAAGGGAAGAGTCTCCCGGAAATAAAATAACAATAGTCATCACTCATTTCAAAACCTCTAATATGTACAAGAGACATCACAGATTAATCAGTAGTTAATTTGGGAATGAGAGAAAAAGCATTCACTGGTTTCCAATGACATTTGCTCAGCCAAATTTAATAAACAACAGTTCTGAAAAAATTTGGCAAATCAAGCTTCACATCTCTTTAAGATACACAAAGGTTTCTTACACAGAGAAAGGTGGAAGATAGAAAGAAATGACAAAATTGTGTAGTTTTGCTCTGTTGTCAAAACCACAAAGGAGTGTAATAAATAGTCAGATTTAATATTAGCCTCTCACCCACCAGTATGATCTCAAAAGTTAATTAAAATAATAAGTATGGACTAGAGATAGAATTTTTAGATAGGCTAGGAATGGTAGCTCACACCTCTGGTCCCAGGGCTTTGGGAGGCTGAGGCAGGATGATCACATGAGCCAAGGAGTTTGAGACCAGCATGAGCAACATAGTGAGACCTCATTTTTACAAAAGTAAAATAATTGGCCAGGCTCAGTGGCTCAGTCTGTAATCCCAGCACTTTGGGAGGCCGAGGTGAGTGAATTGCCTGAGCCCGCGGGTTTGAGACCCGCCTGGGCAACTTGGTGAGACCTCATCTCTACAATAAATAAATAAATAATTAGCCAGGCATGGTAGTTGTAGTTCCGGCTGTAGTTCTGGCTACTCGGAAGGCTGAGGCAGAAGGATTGCCGGAGCCCAGCAGATCGAGGCTGCGGTGGCCGGGAGCAGCCACTGCCCTCCAGCCTGGGTGACAGAGTGAGACTCCAACTCAAAAAATAAAAATAAAATAAATACAGTAAAATAAAATAATTATCAGGGCATGATGGTGCCTATGGTCCTAGATATTTGGGAGGCTGAGGCAGAAAGAATGCTTGAGCCCAGGAGTTCAAGACTGCCATGAGCTACGATCATGCCACTGCACTCCAGCCTGGGTAACAGAGTGAGTCTCAATATAAAATAAAATAAAACAAAATAAAAATAAGCTAAAATAACCTCTAAAATATGCAAAGACAAGAAATTCAAGCCTAACATTCAGCCATCAGTTGGTACTAGTAATGAAGGGGACTTTGTTAACAAATCTGGTACTGCCCTCCTACCTGCCAGTATTCCCAAGACCACCCCTCTGCCCCCACACAAAGTCCAACAATAGTGTTAAGTTGAACTTGGCATATAAAAAGTAAAGCACCTTGGAGACATTATGGATGCTCTGGCACTAATTTTAATATGTGATATGAATAGACAGTCCTTTTAAAACATAACTCTGACCAAATTACACTGCTACTCAAGAAAACTGTCCTGGTGTGTGTGAAGTCATCATTCTTAACCTGTTATTTAGAAGCCTCCATGTGTGGTTTTAACTTGTCCTTCACACCCAGCATGACTCTCCAGAGGAGTCCCGGCCTGTCTGAAGGCTCCTTATTTGCTGATTGCACCCCAACTTCTCTATGGCTCTGGTCATACCATTCCTTCTGTTTCCAAGTCTCCATCATTTCCAATCATGCATGATAGTCATCTTTCAAAATTTTTCTCATCCTTCAAGGACCCCAGTATGTCCTGCCTCATTCAGAAATTATTTCCTGCTCCTTGACTGGATCTAGTGACTCCTCCTTCTCTTTCCCATAATAAACATTTAAAAAGGTATCACTGGTTCCTTTTTTATCAGACTTCATGTATTTAGCCAAACAGGGATCTGTGAACTTATGTTCCCGCTGTGGGATTTAGGAAGCTGATTTAAGTGTCTTATTCATCTCTGTTCTTGACTCAGTCATTGTTTACAGTATAATAAATGACCCCCACCTTTAAAAACAGGTCATTTATCTGTTCACAATTCTGTGAGCAGATTCTGAGTTGTGCTTTGATAATGTGTGATTGTTCCACGTGCTGTCAGCTGGGATTACTCAGGGGAACTGCAAAGTCTGCCTTTCCATGGGGTCTCTACTCCTCCAGTAAGTATTCTGGGCTGGTTTGCACCCAAGAGGATGAGAGAAAGTACACAGCCTTTGAGGGACAGGCATGAACTCAGTGAATACACTCTGCCACATCCCACTTGTCAAAGCAGAGTTCAAGACCAGCTCTGATTCAAGGATGGGGAAATAAACTCTATTGCTGAGAAGACAGGTAAAAAATAGTTAGCTGTTTTTTTTAGATCCCATCATGCCTATCCTTCAAAACACTTAGCGCTGAGCATTGAATATAGGAGATGGTCGAGAATTGTTCAATGAACCTCAGGGAGTTAACTGGATGCCTTTGCAGGGGAATCAGAACCCAGTATTATATACAATGCTATTTCTAGACTGCTGTTTCTCAAACTTCTGTGTGCATGAGGATCACTTAAGGACTAGGCTAAAATGCCAATCCCGGGACTCCTCTGCCAGGCAGACCAATTCAGTAGGTGGACCCGGGTCTCAGGGATCTGTAGTTCACCAGCCACCTGGACATGGTAGTGGTCCTGGACAGCCTGCAGCAGCAGTGAGAACCAACACAGTTGCAGCAGCACACGGATCGTCCCTGTTGTTACAAAGAACGTGACCTGCTTTATTTCATAAGATCCCTAAAAAAACCCTAATAGAAAAGATATTAATAGATACATGCCTAATAATATGAAAAATAATCCTCACACTGATAATTGCAATTAACCCTATAGATGCTTTGGCATGCATTTTCTTTAGACACTCCCCAAACTGTTATGTGGACAAGAAAAATGATGTTAATTAACTCCACCAGATCATTTTATTGTTATTTTTTTTTGGAGCCAGGTCTTGCTCTGTTGCCCAGGCTGGAGACCAGCAATGTGATCACAGCTCATTGCAGTCTTGAATTCCTGGGTTCAAATGATAATCCTGCTTCAGCTGCCTGAGTAATTGGACCTACAGATGTGCAATACAAGGCTGACTATTTATTTATTTATTTGTTTGTTTGTTTTGGACTGTAATCTTGCTTTGTTTCCAAACTGGTCTCTCCAACTTCTGGACTCAAGGAATCCTCTTACTTTGGTCTCCCAAAGTACTAGGATTATAGGTATGAGCCACTGTACTCATTTTATTGATTTTTATGATTGTTTTTTAACAAGTTTAAGTGGGTTGCCTATGGTCACAAAGTGTTTGGAGTCCTAAAACTCAAACGCAAACCTTCAGATTCCAATTCCTTTCCACTGCATCCTGCTGCCTGCCATTTGGATTAGGGTCCTCAGTGGTATCCAAGGGCACATCTGCCATAGTCTCTTCTTATCCACTCTTCACTTGTATTGTCTCCTTCCAGAATCCATAGAGTTCATTAGCTCAGACGTGCATGGGTATGGGCAGGCCGTCCCTGCAGTGGAAGGGTCACATCTTATGGACTGAGCTCTCACCAAAGCAAGGTACAAATGTCCTCTGACCTTGGATATTCCCTTCTTTTCCTTCAGATCAAATGCTGCCCTGCTACTGCCATGAAGAAGGAAGGGGAGGAGTGGTGAGGAGAAGGGCTGACCTAGGCCCTCCCATTTCAGTGCCCACTTGCGCCTCCTTCCTTTGTGCTCTAGTCCCTGTGAGGGGGTCACAGCAGGCAGGTACTCACTGCATAGGGCCACAGCCTCAGCCTCCACCACAGAGCTCGCAGCTTCCCAGAAACCACTTTTGAAGGGGGTTGGGCTTTCTGTTAACCTTTAACCTTTAGAGCAGCTAAAACAACCATTGTGCATGCACTAGACCAGACGTGTCCAATCGTTTGGTTTCCCTGGGCCACATTAACTAAAGAAGAATCATTCTGGGTTGCATGTAAATTATATAATATAGTTAGTGTGTACACATAAGATTTAAAAAGTTTTTTATTATAAAGCTTTTAAAAATGAGAACAATATAAAACTGTGGGAAATTTGACCCTGCTTTTGCAAAACTAATCTATCTATATCTGGTTAATGGAAGTGGTCACAATTCTTAGTGAGTTCTCAAGGTGCTCATCAGAAATGTTTGTCTGAATTTTGTCTTCGTGTGCTTCATCATTGAAAACGGCTGCTCGTAAATGTATGTGCTGCCATAAAGCAACATCACAAATGAGGTGTGATGGTGAACTTCAAAAACGGAAGCTTGCATGGGGTTATGAAGAAAATAAATGCTGAAAAACACATGATGCCAAAAGATTTTGTGGGACCATATTACTGAGCTATCCTGGGCCACATGCAGCCCTCAGATTTTGGGTTGGATGTATCTGTGTTAAATGTTATTGCTCCCCTTGGAAACCGATCATGCATAGCAATAATTCCACATTTTCAGAGTCCCAATTACTGACTTTAAAGTGATTCTTTAAGTAACTTTTAAAATTGACCATGGGATCTTAAAATTTGTTTTAAAGAGAGAGAATGGGAGATGGTCGGTTTTGGTAAAAATGATAACAATAATAATTATATTGAAATTCCCCAGAAACTCTAATCACATATAACTAATTCGCCCATGTATATTTTACGTTGCCTTTGTACTCTCTGTGGAGTAGGCGGTAATGACACCTCTAGTGGTCAAGGTGGATACCTTACAACTAATTCTGTTTTCTAAACAAATCACCCAACAGGCATCTTGATCATCTGATGTCAGAAATTAAGATGGAGGAAGTATAGCAGGATGCCCTGGACACTCTTGCCTTAAGCCCATGAACAGGAAAATAGCAAAGGCACTTGCTTCTTTCGTCTCCACAGAGAGGACCACTTCAGCAAGTTTCCTGGTAGGGGATCTTCTGGAGGCCACAAAGTGTCATGCTGGGGAAATTACTCTCAGGGCTCCATAAATCAAAATGTTGGAGGACGGGCTTCTTCTCCAGCTTCCAAATCTCACTTGAAGATCTCATCTCCCTCCCAAACAGCTGCCCAGTGCAAGAATCCTTGCAAATTCCATAACCACCTACAATCTGCTTTTCCTTATTGTGGCATGTCACTCACCATCACTGGTCTTCAATTTACCCATCTGTAGCACAAGAGAAAATATTTACCTACTGCTATTATTTTGAGAATTGAATGGAATAACGTGTGAGAAATCCCATCACTGTATTATAAATGTGTATACAACTATTGGTAAGTCACTTCCCTCATTTTTATAATACTTTATCTGAACTAAGTCTCCATAGATTGTAAGTTGCATCATTATTTTACAGACAAGGAAAATGAAATCCTGGCAATTAAACTGTATTCCAGGTCTTTCTCATCACTTAGAATTTTAGACTTATTTAGGCAAATTAACTGAACGAGTGGATTTTTATTATGGAAACTCATGCTGTGTTGAGCTTCATGTCTAGACTGGTTTGATGTGTGGTGATGGTGTAAGTTGGAGGTGAGAGACTTTTTTTTCTTTTTTGAGGTAGAGTCTCATCCTATTGCTCAGACTGGAGTGCAGTGGAATGATCATGGCTCACAGCAGCCTTGACCTCCTGTGCTCAGGCAATCCATTACCTCAGCCTCTTGAATAGCTGGGACTATAGGCACATGCAACCATGACTGGCTAACTTTTTGATTTTTTTGTAGACACAAAGTCTTTCTATGTTTCCGAGGATGGTTTTCTACTCTAGGCCTAGAATGATCCTCCTGCCTTAGTCTCCCAAAATGCTGGGATTACTGGCATGAGCCACTGTACCTAGTTGGAAAGAGGATTCTTAAGGGGGGAAAAGCACACACTGAATTTCAAGAAATTTGAGGGAGGACTTGGATTTTTATAATCCATGAAATTTTGGTTATACGAGCTTCTGCAAAGCAAAATAAAAACAAAAACAAAAACAAACAAACCACCAAAAAAGCATGGAGACAGCCAACAGAATGGAAAACAAATATTTGCCAACTGTATATTTACAAAGGCCTAACTTCTAGGATCTACAAGGAACTCAAAAGTACTGAAAGGAAAAAACAAACAGTCCCATTAAAAGATGGGCAAAAGATATGAATAGACACTCCTCAAAAGAAGATATACGGGCAGCCAACAGACGCATGAAAAAGTGCTCAGCCTCACTCATCATCAGAGAAATGCAACTGAGAAACCACACTGAGATACCATCTAACCCCAGTAAGAATGGTCATCATTAATAAAACAAACAACCACAGATGCTGGCGAGGTTGTGGAGAAAAAGGAATGCTTCTACATTCCTGGTAGGAATGCAAACTAGTGAAACTTCTCTGGAAGACAGTGTGGCAATTTCTGAAAGTACTAGAAATCGACCTTTCATATGACCCAGGATTACCGCTGTTGGGAATATGGCTGGAGGTACTCAAATCATTCTACAAAAAAGATACCTGCACAAGTATGTTTGTTGCAGTTTGTATTCACCATAGCAAAAACATGGAACCAACCACATTGCCCATCGAAGCTGGACTGGTTAAAAAATATGTGGTACATATACACAATGGAATATTATGCAACCATAAAGAAGGACAAACATATGGACTTTGCAGCAACTTGGATGGATTTGGAGTCAATCATACTCAGTGATCTATCAAGGAAACAAAGAACAGAGTACCATATGTTCTCACTCATAAGCGGATCTTGAACAATTATAATACCATAAGAAAGAGATTGGCAGTAGTGGGAAACTGTCGGGGGGGAGGTGGGACTGCTAGAGGAGAGAGAGGCATACCTCATTAACAAGGGTACCTGCATAATCAACATTTGTATACCTAAACCTGAATTGTATTCCATATCTTTATAATAAAAAAATTTTTTAAAGAAAAAAATCTGAAAAAAAAGAAATTGTGGTTATAACAATTGTATCTACAGTTGAAGTTCATGAAAATTTCTATCCTAACAAAGGCATAGGATGATATTCTGATGATAGTTAAGAACACCGTGAATTTGGGGCCAAACTTGTCATCTTGAAGTTCTTTCCTTTCTCTAAAAATGATGTGTGTTCTTTTTTTGAAAATGAAATGAAGAAATTGCATAATTTATTTTTTGGAGTCAGTGTCTCTCTCTGTCATCCAGGCTGAAGTGTAGTGGCAAGATCACAACTCACTAAAAATTTAACCTCCCGGACACCAGCGATCTTCCTGCTTCAGCCTCTCAAGTAGCTAGGACTACAGGTGTGCACCAACACATCTGGCTAACATTTTTATTTTTTGTAGACATGAGGTCTCTCTATGTTGCCCGGGGTGGTCTTGAACTCCTGAGCTCAAGGGAATCTTTCAACCTAGGTGAGGTGAACAGAGGTAGAGGAGAGAGACAGGTAAGGGTGTCTGCTGGGGCTGCCATGGGCATGGTTGGACCCTGGAGTGAGAGTGGACATTACCAGAGGGTGCTGAAGACAGAGTCTTCAGCTCTGTGTGCAGAGTAGTCTTATTCACACTTCCAGTGGGTCTTTCTGGCCACCGTGTTTAGCAGAAGCAGGGAGATGATGTGGTGTCCCTTCACTTTCCCAGTGGCAGCAGTGGACTGTGTGGTGTCAGCAGAGGGAGTCTGGCAGGGGCTAGGATGCTAGACATTCCAGCAGGACATGCCCTTGGCCTGAATATGAGGGCCAAAGAAGAGAGGAGCAGGTGGCTTCGAGATTTGGCGCCCAAGCCCATTGGAGGAGGCCACCCCCATTTACATATGGGAGGACTGTGGGCAGGGCAAGGTTGGTGGGAGAGGGTGAGAAGTCTGATTTTGGACAGGCTAACCCTGAGCAACAGAGAATGGAGCAGATGCCACTCCAGAACCAAGATTCAGGACACATTAGCTGACAATGCAAAAGTTGTATTTTCAGCAGCCAAGTACTGAATCAGGGTACTTGGGTATTTACTAGGAATAGTGGGACTGTAACAGGTGTGTCCAACCCACAAGCCACTGACTGCATGAGGCCAGGACAGCTAGTAACATGGCCCCCAAAATCCTTTAACATCATATTTTTTCTGTGGTTATTTTCTTCATGACCCCAGGCGTAGTTCCTTTTTGAAGTTCACCAGCATGCCTCATTCACGACGTTGCTTATTGGCAGCACATTCATGGGCAAGCAGCTGTTTTCAATGATGAAACACACAAAGAGAAAAACTCAAACACGTTTCTTTTTTTTAAGGTTTAATTTTAAATATGTGGAGTATAATTCAGGGTTAGGTATACAAATGTTAATTATGCAGGTACCCTTGGTGATGAGGTGTGCCCCCACTCCACTGGCAGTTTTCCACTACTGCCAATCCCTTTCTTATATTATTACAATAGCTGTTCAAGGTCCCTTTGTAAGTGAGAACATGTGACACTTGGTTTTTTGTTTCTGTGATGGATCACTCACTATTAAAGTTTCTAAGTCCAGCCAAGTTGCTCCGAAGTTCATAATTTTTTCCTTCTTTATTGTTGTGTAATAGTCCATCATGTATATGCACCACATTTTTTTTATCCAGTCCTCTTTCAATGCGTTGGCTCCACATTTTTGCTATTGTGAATAATGCTGCAATAAACATGCACATGCAGGTATCTTTTTCATAGAGTGATTTGAGTTCCTCTGGGTATATTCCCAGTAGGGGGATTTTTAGGTCTTTCGGGAATTGTCACACTGTTTTCCACAGTCACTGTACTAGTTTATACTTGCACCAACAGTATAGAAATTTCCCTTTTTTCCACATCCTCTCCAGCATCTGTTTTTTTTCCTTTCTTTTATTATTATTTTATAATAAAGATGTGGGGTACAATTCAGGGTTAGGAATACAAACATTGATTATGCAGGTACCCTTGTTGATGCAGATGCCCCTCCCTGCCCTAGCAGTTTCCCTCAACCGCCAATCCCACCCCCTCTCCCCTGACAGCGTCCCATCACTGCCAAACGCTTTCTTATAGTATTATAATGGTTCAAGAGCCACTTATGAGTGAGAACATATGGTACTCTGCTGTTTGTTTATGTGACAGATCGCTAAGTATGATTGACTCTAAATCCATCTAAGTTGCTGCAAGGTCCACATATTTTTCCTTCTTTATGACTGCATAATATTACATTGCAGATATGTACCACATTGTTTTTTGAGTTATTGATGTTGGCCATCCTGGCTGGAGTTAGGTGGTATCTCGATATGCTTTTAATTTGCATTTCTTTGATGACTAAAGAAGCTGAGCATGTTTTCATGTATCTGTTGGCTGCTTATACATCTTCTTTTGAGACATGTCTATTCATATCTTTTGTCCACTTTGCAATGGGGCTGTTTGTTTTCTTCTTTTCAGCACATTAGAATTCCTTGTTGATCCTAGATGTTAGGCCTTTGTTATAAATACAGTTGGCAATTTTTTTCCCAGTCTGTGGACTGTCTCACTGCTGGTTACTTTGGCTTTGCAGAAGTTTGTCAGTTTGATGAAGTCTCACTTGTCTATCTTATCTATTACGGAATGGGTACTTGGGATGAACACACGTTTCTGATGAGCACCTTGAGAATCAGCTTCCATTGAACCAGACACTGATAGATCTGCTTTACAAAAACAAGGTCAAATTTCCCACTAGTTTTATATTGTTCTTATTTTTGTAAACTTTGTAATAAAAATATTTTTTAAAGGAAGTGTAATTATGTATATACTAACAATTCCTCTTTACTCACTGTAACCTGGGGAAGTCAAAATGTTGGACACCCCTGGTCTAGATATTACAGAAGTATGGGTCATATAATTGCCATATTTAGAAAGGAGTAAGGAGAAAAAGATATAAAAAACAAAATAATGGTGATGATAATGACAATATTTCTCTCTTTTTTTTTCTTAGAAACAGGGTCTTTCTCTGTCACCCAGGCTAGAGAGCAGTGGTGTGAACATAGCTCATTGCAGCCTCCAACTCCTGGGTTCAAGTGATCCTCCTACCTCATCATCCTAATAGCTGGGACGACAGGTGTGTGCTACCACCCCTGGCTAATTTTTAAATTATTTGTAAAGACGCAGTCTCACTATGTTATCCAGGCTGGTCTCAAACTTGACCTCAAGTGATCCTTCCAAAGTGCAGGGATCACAG
>NW_007233648.1:0-5978 GCF_000164805.1 Carlito syrichta | reverse complement strand
TATCTAAGGCAAACAAACACGGTATGTTCAAGTAGAGGTCAGAATGTTGGCAAACTTCAAATAGCAATGAGTTAGTTTAATATTATCATTGATTTTTATCATCATTATGATAAAAGGCACTATTAGGGGAGCCGTGCAATCTTAAATATTTTTTCACCACAATGGAAGGTATTAGTTAATTAATGAGTCATAGTCACTAGGAATCAAATATGTTGATGAAAAATTAGTCAATATAAGGGATTTATTTCTTTAACATTTTTATTTATCAAGGACTTAATGCTGTATATATTGCCCCAGTTAATCTTCCTAGAACCTGAGAGATGTTAACTCATTTGAATTCCCGTAACTTTATGAGGAAGTCCTCATATTTTTCACTATTTTACATATGAGGAAGCTGAGGACCCAAGATGTTATCTCTCCAAGGTCCCACAGCTAGAAAGTGGCAAAGTCCAGATCTGAACTCAATCCATCTTCCTCCAGATTCATGCTTTGAACCACCTCACTCTACATTGCTTCTCAACATAGGCAGTCGCACAACATGTAAGAATGTCCTTTTAATTCTAAATCATGAAGTTTGCCTTATATTCTCACTGGGCCATAAGCAGAAAGCCTAAGTCAGATGGCAACACTGACTGTCAAAGATGAATCCTTTGCTGTCTAATTGGCTAGGTGTGTGCAGAAATCACTTCTAATAGATAAACTTTAGTTGTCGTTTCATAGTAAATGGCCATACAGAAAGTAGTTTTAGGCTAAAATACAGCATATTGCTATATTTGAAGTGTTAAAAGTTTATAAAATTTATTATAACAAATCCGTAAGATACTTATATGTTTATGACAATTGATTTCAAATAAAATTAGAAAATAAAACTGTGCCACAGATCTAAATCTCTCCAACTTAAGCATATAACTTTCAGTGACTAAACATTCACAACCATATACCACTGTATGGGACTTGTTTAGAAATAAACCTGTTTAGGTTTGCAGGTAGGAATAATTACCATCTGCAAATAATCTGACCATATGTGAAACATAAAGCAGGTGCCTCACTTAACAGATGTTTTACTCTGTATCTCACACATGAGCTTTATTCTCTGTGTCTTGTAGCACTGTGTGTCCAGTGGTTTCTTGGTGCCATAATTTTTCTTTTCCCTAAGAAGCTCCCTTTTATTCTTGTTAGCACCAAAAGTACAAAACCTAAAGAATACAATGTGTTGCTCTGTATCAGAAAACGTGCATCCTTTGGTAGCAGTTGGGCTAAGAGAGTCCCCTGCCATTGCCCACCTTGCTTTTGTTATCCAGATTTGTGAGATTTGATGAATGGGATAATCGAGGTGAAACATGACAAGCTGAAAGCCAAAAGTCAGACTCCCAGATCCAGGAGCACCTTGTCTTCTCCTTGTCTCCTTTTCACTCTTTTAAGAGCAAAGTCCTATCACCAGTTCTAAGCTTGTGCGATGCCTCTTTCAATCATTTAACAGGGTCGCAGAGACAAGGAAGAGAATGAGTATCGAATAGATGTCATTTCTCATCTTCACCTAGAGGTTATGAAGGCTGCTGCAGGTGGCTCAGGGTGATATTTTGGGAAGAAACTGAGGAAAGCAATGCTCAGTCTGTGATCCTCCTTTTTCAGTGATACCTCACATAATGGTATTCTAAATTCATGCCAGCATTGTCAGTGCTCTCTTTGTGCTGTAAAGAATTGAGTTAAATGCTGGCTAATCAGAGAGCTCTACAATTCCTACATAATAAAAGATGCTGAACTACACCTGCTCCTCCCATGCTCCAAGACTCTTCCACATCAAGTTTTGGTTCAACAATCTTACAAAAACAATGACCACATGGAGTCTTATTAAATCAGCCATGAATCCACAATAAAATTTTTTAAAGTTCCAAACCATGGAGGAGTTTTTGCAATCTACCTGCCTGAATGAGGCCACAATTTTAAAAATACTGACCAAGATGTGTCAGTAACTACTAATTGTTTTCATTTGATAGTCAATAAAATGTGTTATTTAGTCTTACTTATTAATACAGTTACCCACAACATCTGTTTTAAACAAGAAAAAATAATGTGCATTAGGCTAATTTCATTGCTGAAAACAAATAATAATATGGAAATTTTCTAGTTTTCATTATATGAAAGTATTTGAACACTATTAGCATAGTCATTGGAATTCAATCGAAGCACATGGGACTCTAATACTCAATTTAGACACAGGAGAGTAGTTGGAAGTGCTTTTCTGGGGAAATCCAAAAAATAATTAGCCTTTCTACCCCCTTGCATTCTCTCTGTAGTGTCAGACTCACACCTGCTAAAGATGAATCTCATTTGGTTAATACAGAGCATTAACCTGGGTGCTCTGGGGAAATGTGCTCTTGGCACAGGTTATTCATAAATTAATGTTTGTGATTCCATTACCCAGATTCCAGTTATTTCCTGTCTCAGAAGTCAGTGGCTGCACAGGTAACACAGTTGTAAAGTACTGCAGCTGTGCTTTGGCAAATGTCCATTTATTTATAAATGACATAACAGCCCATCAAAAATATAGCTTCAACAATAAGCACATATAGCTTCAGCAAGAAGCACATATATTTAATTAATTGGAAAGGAGTTTGGTATTTACAAGATTAGTTTCAAAGGATTAGTCCACTAGCCAACTAATATTACCAGTTTGGGATAATATTTTTTCTCTCTCTCTGTTTCAAGTTCAAGTCAGCTTCAACATCAGGAGCACCCATGGTACCTTTGCAGCTCTAACCTGTTCTCTTACAATGTCCATTCTGTCCTTATACAAACCATCCATAAAAAGAGAATGTATCTATTCCAAACATTCTGAGGAGCAAAACTTCCTTTTCCCAAAATAGCCCATGAAGTCTCTTTGTGTGCCTTTGGTCGTAATGGAGTGACAGATCCATTCCTGAACCATGACATACCACCATGACAGAATGTTGTAATTTGCAGATTGCTTTAAGCCAAAGAAGGCCTGTTCCAAATCCCATGGCTAAGAAGGGTGAGGGTTGGTTCTCTGAACACCACACCAGAAGGAAAAATGGATGATGCCCAGGAATCAAGATAAGTGCCCAAGAGAGTGAATCCTCACTACTTAATCCCATCCTACCTGAAACAAATATGCCTTTGAAGACAGACCCGGCCTTTGTGTGCCCAGAGTGGAGCGTGGTTACATGATTATGCTAAGTAAGTAAAAGAAGAAAATACAAACTTCTTCTTTTTGAAATAAGACCAAGTTCAAATGTACCACTTTCTCAAGGGGGCAAGCTTGAGAGGTTAAATGAGTTATTTGGTTAAGGTTAAAAGAGCTTGGTGAAGCCAGGACTTCGAATATTTTGAATTCCAAATCCCATTCCACTATCCTCCCTACTAAACTATTTTGCCTATGTAGTTTGTTTATCATATTTTCTAAATTTTAATAAAATAAATGTGTCTATGACTTTATAGTCCATCTTGACCTTATAAGTCATTGACAGACACTGTAACAACAAGAAATCAAAACTCCCCACTTTGAGAGTAATACGATTTTGGGATTATAGTTTTGTGCCTCAAAAAGAAAAATCACTAAATGCGGTAGTAACAGAAAGAGCAGTAGATGAGCAGTCGAAAAGGCCTGTTTTTGTCCCAAATCTACCATAAACTAGTTGTGTGACATTGGCAATCTCTTTATTCTATTCAGGCTTCAAATGTGGAAAGTAAGATAAATAGTTTTCAAAGAACTTTCTAATTCTGGGATCCCTTGTTCTACCAATTTTGTTTAAGGAATTTGAAAAGATTAAGGTACCTTTGTTATCCAGTAAAGTGTCCCTATAATATAGCTGAATTTCTGCCCCAGCCAAACCCAATTTTTCTTTAAAAAAAAAAAAGAAAAGAAAAGAAAAGAAAGGCCTTCTGATGGACGTTTGCCTCTTGACCAGACCAACTAAAGTGGTGGGATCAAAGCCAGCAGCTCACCTGACCTCTGAAGAACCTCTAACCTCATTATCAGCTAATTTCCATGCAAATGACAATCAGTACCTTGACAGTTGACAATCACCATGATGACAGCCAGAAGAAACCATAAAAGAGAAGAAGGAAGGCAGCACTTTGGCTCTGAGAAGTCCATCACCCTTTGCCAGAAAATGCATGAATATTCTTTCCTTCACTTTTAATGTCAACCCTTCAGTAAAGAATCCCTATATTGTAATCTCCTCACCTCCCACCTGGTGAAAAGTTGATTTGCTAACCCCATTCCCATTTTTTCATTCTTGGCCATAGAATGAAAGCCTACAGTGATTGACCCCCACTTTTGGTTTTGTACATTGACTTCAGCACACTGGAGAGGAAGGGCCCCATTATTATTTAATTTTATCATATTTTTAAATTTTAATAAAATAAATGTGTCTATAACTTTATATTCCATCTTTTAAGCCAATCTTTTGTTGGTAACACCTAACTGTAAAGAAAAGACATAGGATTTGAATGCAAAATGGCCTGAATACTAATCTTACTTTTGCCCTTGAGATTAAATGTTTTTTCACCTTTTTTATTTTTATCTTGAAAAATGAGAATGAATAAATATGTAATTTATCCATTATGCTTTAAATGAAAAACATACCAGGGGAGACCTCCAAAAAACCTGAAATTTATTTATAAAAAATGTTGTAGTTTTTCTTACATGTTTAAATTTCAGTTACCTTGAGAATATTCTCTGTTTGATGCAATACATCTATCAAAATGCTTTTTCCACTGCTCAAAATAGTTTTTGAACTCATCAATTTTGCTGCCTTTTACTGCTGTTGTAGGTTTTTTGTTTCAGCTCTTCCTCAGTGACAAAACGTTCCCCTTTAAGGACTTTTTTCATCCAGGAAAAGAAAACAAAGAGTTGTTCCAGGTGAGATTGGGTGAACATGAGGGATGGGGCATGGAAGTCATGCCGTTTTTGGCCCAAAATTGCTGAACACTCAGCACAGTCTGGGCAGGTATGCTCGTAAATCACCCATCATGAAATGGACAAATGTCTTGAAAGAATCTCCAAAATAGTTCACTGAAGCTGAATGTAGACTCTCTCAACAACATCAGCTGGTACATTGAGGTAAATGGGAAGCCTATACCACAAGGAGTCTACCCTCCAAAAGATAATCCCAGTTTTCTGGGGTTCTCCCTCATGTATCAGAAAGTCATATTTTTTTCCATAACACTGGAATTGATGAAGAGGTTCTCCAGCAAGAGATCTGCAGCTACTTTGAGAAAGGAAAGGTGGCCATGGTCCACCATCAGGAAGGCAAGTAGATCTTGAAAGGAATATTCTAGGAAAAAGAAGGGAAGCTAAACATTCTTTTTTAAAATAAATAAATAAAGGAAGGAAGCAGTAAAGGAAGATGCACATATAAACCAAGGTGTTTTTGTTTTTGTTCTCTTCCCCTAAATTCTTCTAAAGCACATTAGTCATGCACAATCAGCTTGAGGGGGAGGAAGATTAGAAGGAAAGGACACGTGGCCTCCTTTACCTTCCTAGGTAATTCTTATCATGTGAGGCATCTGAGCTTGAGGGTGAGGAAGAATGTAACAACATGTGGTGCATATGGCAGTGGCAGCCTTGGCACCATTCCTCGTGTACCCTTGCAACTAAAATAGTGATTCTTACAGGCATTTGTTCACAAATTCCAGAGAATCATAAGAAATATGTGCTAGAGGCTAACTAAATACTGGATTTTATGCAGTGTTTGTAATTTGCAGATCTAGAGTAGGAATTGTTACCCCTAGAGAACTAAGAATTTGATTAATAAAATTCTCTGTCCTTGTAAGAGATAGATGTCTTGTAGGCCCAAATCTCTAATGTGAATTAACTGCAGTATAATAAGTGGTATTAACATTTCTAAAAAGAAAGGAAAAATGGATTAATAGAAGCAAAAGAGCCCATTCAGAAAAGTAAGCAAATGAGCCTTAAAATGACTAAACTGTCAGATTCTGGCAATCAGTCAGAA
>NW_007233647.1:152503-182191 GCF_000164805.1 Carlito syrichta | reverse complement strand
TAAAACGTGGGCACGAGGAGGACTACCTGCTGCTGGTGAACAGAGAGAGAGAGACCAAGAGAGAAAGAGACAGGAGACACGCAGAATGGAGGCAAGACAGTGTTCTGATCAAGCCTCAAAATTTTATTGTTAGGCGATTGCTTATATACATAGCAAAGAGGGGCGGGTTGAAATTGGGCGTGTGGCGGCTTATGATAGGAGGAAGAGTAGTGGTGGTATGAGGAGAGGAGGTGGGAGGGGTGTTGTGGTTTGGCGCGCGCGGGCTTTTCGGAGGACAAAGAAGAAGGCTTATATAAGATGGCTGCTATTTTTAAAATGGCTCCCAACATAATTATTCAGTTATTGTAATTCATAATCCATAGTTATAATCCATAACAATTATTCTGCAAACATTCATGGATTGCATACAATTCAGTAAATATTGAGAATCTTGAGACAGAATTTTAGTCTCAGACCCCCCTTCATTCTCACTTTATACTTCAAAGTTGCTTTACTTCTACCTTAGCTACTGGATCTATAAGTAGAGGATAAAATACAAAATTAAAATTCTCACCTTCTGGGAGTTTTATTTGCTCCACCATTATCTTGTCCTTTGTGGGTTCTCCTCATCACCAAATCTGCTGACTTTTTTCCTTTCATCTACTCCCTCTGTGCTAGGTTTCCAGGGTATGGACTCAGCTCAGGCTCCTTCAGGAAACACACAATGTTAGGACCAGGGTCAGATCTCAGTTGCACATCCCAAGGCACACTGAACACACATCTCATTCTCCAATGAACTCAAAGAAAAATGAGCAGATAATGACCTTGGAGAACTAGAACAATAACCTGATCTTCCTGATGTGGAAACTGAGGACCAGAACTACCAAGACATTTTTACAACCTCTCTCATCACTTGAAGGCAGCAGAGCCACCATACAAGGCTTGACCCCAGCTTCCCTGTCCAAAGCACCTAACTCGCCCCTCCAGGAATTCACTTCTGAACTTCAGGGGACTATGAATCAAGCAGGGATATTTCCATTGTGGAAACAAAAATATTAAAAGGGCTTATCACAGCTCTATAGTCCTATTATTTATACTCAGTATTCATTCACTTGCTGAATCAATTTGGACCTCAAAATACATAGGTATTAAGTAGTACTTACCACAATGCTGCTTTCCCAGTCTGGGATTTTTGGTCCTCTGGTCTTTTTTTAGGTATTTTTCTGTGCTGGAATTGCTGGAGAATCTCAGCTCTCATATGGGTCGTTTCTTTATGATGATCACTGTCATCTTCTTTCTCCTTTGAAAAAAGAAAGGCAGAGAACTAGGCACTTGATTCCAGGCTTCTGGGTCTCTACAATCCTAGATTTTTCTCCTAAGACAGCCAAGTGAACAGAATAAAATAGGACTGATAGAGGGTATATCAGTAAAGAGAATCCCAGAAGAGTATGAGATCAGGAGGACAGCCTCGTGGGAGGTAGACAGAACCAGGACATGATCAATATCTGACCAGTTCTGGTGGGGAGGATGTTCCAAGCAGTTAGGAGAAGGATAGGGCTATGAAAAGGAAGAGGAAGAACCAAAGGAGTGTGAGAAGAAAAAAAAATATCATAATGATTTGAATAAAGATGAAAACAAATGTGGAGCCAAGGGTCGAGAGGCAAAGCCCCATTTCCGATGATTAGTCCCAGGATCTGGATCCTAATCAAGATACTCCTGCTGTACTTTGCCCAGATGAATTTCAAACCTGTTTTGGATGGATGATTTCTTTATTCCTTTATTATTTCTCCTTAATGGAACTATAATTGTTATGTCTGTCCCACCATTGCGCGTTGGGGACTGATAAGTTGTTTGGTGTCACAGGCTGGCAGAGGAAAAGGAATCATGTCGAGGATCTGTACCTCATAAACACTCTCAGAAGCCTCAGGCACATCTGATGTAGATGATTTAGAGGAGACTAACTTTTGGTTAGATGTGATCTACATGACATTTTTCACTTTGAACTAATGCTCTAATGGAATGAAATGGAGAACTTTAGGGGAGAAGGCGCGTGCATTTTGCATTCTGGAGTACTGTGAATGCCTGGGGACCAGAGGTTGGCATGTGGTAGGCAGGATTTCAAATGGTCTCCAAGGAAGTCCTGCCCTTATCCCTGGAACCCATAGAGGTGATGAGATATCATGACTGTGATTATGTTGTTTTATGGCAGTTAAATGACTTTAAGTTGGCGAAGTGACCTGACCACCCAGACTTGATCACATCACCCCATAAATGCCCAGCTTTTTCTGGATGTTAGTAGAGGATGAAGTCAGAGAGGGCAGGGGCTTGAGAAGGACTCCATGTGTTGTTGGTGGTTGAATGATGGAAAAGGCCAAGTGCCAGAGAAGGCAGGCAGCCTCTGGAGTCAGAGTGTCTCCTGACTGACAGTCAGCAAAGAAAAAGGCACCTCAGTCCCCCAATCACAAGAAATGAATTTTGCCAATATCTACAGTGAACTTGGAAGAGTAGCCTAACTTGCAGACAAAAACTCAGCCAGCCCTCACCAGTTTCACCTTGTGAGACTCTGATGAAAGAACCCAGCCACTTCATTCAAGGCTTCAGTGGTTTCAAATCACTAATTTATTACTATGTAGCAACAGTAGGCTAGTATGGGTGCCTATCTCTACTCTTTTTTTTTTTTTTTTGAGTTGGAGTCTCACTCTGTCGCCCAGACTGGAGTGTAGTGGCCGCTCCCGGCCACCGCAGCCTTGACCTGCTGGGCTCCGGCGATCTTTCTGCCTCAGCCTTCCAAGTAGCTGGAACTATAGGCGCGTGCTACCACACCTGGTTAATTTTTTATTTATTGTAGAGATAAATCGAACCCGCGGGCTCAGGCAATCCACTCACCTCAGCCTCCCAAAGGTACGGGATTACAGGCTGAGCCACCGAGCCCGACTATCTCTACTCTTGATTTTTTATCTTCTGATAAATGTATGCTAATCCCAGTGAGACAAAAAAGAAAGAAAGAAAGAAATTAAAGAACCACAGTGCTCCCCTATGTGACATTCTGGAGCCCTTGAAACTTGAAGAAGATAATGAAGGGCATGTCAGGCACCACAGGACTGTCTCTTTCATATTGCCAACCATATTCCTGAAGGAATAATGATGATACAACACTTAACTCCACAGAACATTACGTTCAAAATCATCATCTGCTTCTATTTCTTACTGCAGATTTTTTTTTTTTTTTTTTGCACCTTCACTTGGTCTCACCAGAGAAGGTTTGATAGTAAGTGTCAGTTACCAGCGTAGATGAACCAATTCAAGAATCCTGGAATGCAATGTCTTCTGTAACTATCACAAACATAGGTCAATGCTCCATTATATAAAGTTCCAACCTAATAAAAATTTAAATTCATGATGTTTGTTAGCCAAACTTTTTTCTGTTCAGGCCCAGTCAGGGTGACCAGGGATTGGAAATGACTGCAAGAGGCTCAAAAGAATATGGGAACATGTTCTGATTGGGACTCTTGTGATGCTTGCACAATTCTAAAAATCTATTTACATGATTGAATTGTACATTTACAATTGATATCTTTTATTGTAAGTCACTTTTAAGAGGAAATTTCAGTTTCTACTCTAACTTGTAAAGAGCTGTCATCATTTTTCCTAGCAATAAGGGAAAAGCCTAACAAGCTGAACATCAATAACTCTTCTTAAATGAACCAGAGAATTGAAGTCATGAGCAGACTGCCACCCTAAAAACTAGAAAGACTAATGCAGGGAATCATAGCTTACCAGGAATAGAAGCTGCTGCAGCCAGCAAGTGATAGGAATAATTGCCTACGGACAAATTAAAAGGAGCTCAGGGTAATCAGCCGGAGCATTAAAAACTCTTTGGATCCCCCACTTAGGGGGCATTTCACACATGTGCTAATTTTACCACCAGGAGGATCTCATGGTGAAGATAAAAAAAAAAAAATCTCAGAGGTTTAACACACTACCAACATCAGGATTTACTATCAAATCACAGTAACCAAAACAGTGTGGAATTGGTGAAAAAAGGGGAAAAACACATGCAACTCGATCAGTAGAAAAGAATACAGAGACAAGAAACAGACCCTATATAGTAAACTGATCTTTGATAAAGGTACAAAGGCAATTGAACAAGGAAAAGGTACACTTGTCAACAAAACAATGGTGCTAGAACAACTAGACATCCACATGAAAAAATTAGGCATAGATTTTATACCTTTCACCAAGTGGATTACATACCTGAATGTAAAGTAAAAAACCACAAGCCGGCCGGGCTCGGTGGCTCAGCCTGTAATCCCAGTACTTTGGGAGGCCGAGGTGAGTGAATTGCCTGAGCCCACAGGTTCAAGACCCACCTGGGCAACTTGGTGAGACCTCATCTCTACAATAAATGAAAAATTAGCCAGGTGTGGTAGCGTGCACCTGTAGTTCCAGCTACTTGGAAGGCTGAGGCGGAAGGGTCGCCGGAGCCCAGCAGGTCAAGGCTGCAGTGGCCGGGAGTGGCCACTGCACTCCAGTCTAGGTGACAGAGTGAGACTCCAACTCAAAAAGACAAAAAAAAAAAAAACCAAAAACCAAAAAACCCACAGGTCTCCTAGAAGATAATATATGTGACCTTGGTTTCATGATGACTCTTAGATACCAAACCAGAAGCACAATCCACAAAAGAAAAAAACTGATAAGCTGGAATTTATTAAAAATAAAATCTCCTTTGTGAAAGTCACTGTTAAGAGAACGAAAAACAACAGACAAACTGAGAGAAAATACTGGCAAAATACAGATCTAATAAAGGACTGATGTCCAAATATGCAAAGAACTCTTAAAGCTCAATAAGAAGAAGACACACGACCCAATTAAACAATAGGTAAAAGATTTGGATCTCTCACCAGAAAAGATATACAGATTTAAAATAAGCATTAAAACAACCTCAAAACTCACTTGTCATTAGGAAGCTCCATACTAAAATGAGGTATCATTACATTCCGATTAGATGGACTAAAACCCAAAAAATGACAATAGTAAATGCTGTTAAACACGCACAGCAACAGAAACACTCATTCATTGCTGGTGGAAATCAAAATGGTAGTCTCTTTGGGAAATCCTTTTGGCAGATTGTCTTCTGTGTCTGTTTCTTTCTTTGTTTACAATGCTAAACATGATGGCAGTTTCAGATAACTTTCCAAATGTACTCTGAGTTGTGGCCACAGAACCCTTCGTGTGAATCTGGGCTACAGCATGATCTCACTTTCTTCCCTTGTTGGCTCTTATAAAAACCTCTAGGCTGGGCTCGATGGCTAAGCCTGTATTCCCAGCACTTTGGGCGGCCCAGAGGAACGGATTGCCTGAACCCACGCATTCCAGACCAGTCCAGGCAGCTTGGCGAGACCTTGTCTCTACAGTAAATCAAAAATAGCCAGACATGGTAGCGTGTGCTTGTAGTTCTGACTACTTGGAAGGCTGAGGCAGAAGGATCGCTAGAGCCCAGCAGGTCAATGCTGGGGTGGCTGTGGCTGTGACCGTGCTACTGCACTCCAGCCTGGGAGACAGAGTGAGGCTCCAACTCAAAAAAAAAAAAACAAAACCACGAACAACCAAAAAAAACCCTCCAACAAAAGCCCTTGCAATATCACATGATTTCCCTCACTGGTGTCTGGAGCAGTTAGATGAGGCTCTTACTGCTCCTGGTAGAGACCAGTCCTGGGAAGTGTGGCAAGTCAGCCAGCACAGGGATCTACAGTACCCCTATATTATCCCCAGAAGTGGCAAAGACAGAGTGACAGCTAACAAGCTGTGAAGAATAAAAGGATGCCATAAAGAAAGTGCACCTTGGACTGCTCACTGTAATTTACATGGAGGACTCAAGAAAAGTATCCAACATTGCCTTAAGAAAGCAAATTCTTAGGAAAAGTTTGGGCAACAGACTTCCTACTGCTAGGGAGAGGACAAAATCCCTGCTTTTCAACATCCAGCTTGTACAGTCTTTAGTGCAGGGCTTTTGTTATTGTTGTTTTAATTATTGTACACTAAAATAGGCTTGTTTTCTTCTAAAAAATGTATTTATGAATTTTAACATGTTAACAAACATGTAGCCACCACCATAATCAGAATTCAAAACAGTTGCATCTTCCCCCAAATCCTCTTTGTGTTTTCTCCTTATAGTCATATCCTCCTTGGAAACATCAACCTGGCAAACACTGTTCTTCATCACTATACTTTTGTTTTTTGAGAATGTCAGAGAAAGGGAAGCACATAGCATGTAAGCTTTTGAGACTGGCTTCTTTCACTCAGCACAGTGACAGTGGGTTTCATTCAAAATGTGCCTATCAACAGGTATTGCTGAGTTTTCATTCCATTCCGTGAATACACACTAGGTTGCCTATCTACTAACCTGCTAAAGGGTCTTTGTGTTTTTCTCAGTTTGGGACTATTACAAATAAAGCTACTATGGACACTCCTATAGAGGATTCTGCGCGAACAGAAGTTTTTATTTCTCTAATGTAAACAGATGCCCAGGAGTGAGCTTACTAGATCATGCCATAAATATATGCTTAACTTTATAAGAAACTGCCAGATCATTTCCAGAGTGGAAGCAGCACCATTTTACATTCTCACCAGCAGTGTAGTAGAATTCCATTTGCTCTTCATCCTCAACACTTCATATTGTGTATGCACATATACTGTGGTTTTAATTGACATTTCTACAAGGCTGAACAATATGGAACATCTTTTCATGTGTTCCTCCTCTGCAAAGGCTGTTCATGGCTTTTGCCTGTTTTGTTAATTGTTGTTGTCTATCTCCTTTTGTTAATGTTAAGAGTTCTATACATAGCTAGTCACAAGTGCTTTGCCGTATTTGTCATTTTTCTCTCAATCTGTAGCTTTTCATACTCAACTGTTCTGGAAAAGAAAACATTTTTAATTTCAATGAAGCCCAACATATTGGCTTTCTTTAATGGATTGTGCTTTTGGTGTCAGACCTAAGACCTCTTTGCCTAAACTCAATTCATCAAAGGTAAAAATATATTTCTCCACTGAATTACCTTTGCACCTTTGTCGATATCAATGAGCTGTATTTACGTGGCCCTATTTCTGGATTCTAGATTATTTCTGTTCAATCGGTATTCCTATCCCTTTGCTAAGTACAAGATCTCCTAAGTACAAGATCTTGCAAACTGTAGGTTTATATAGTCAGTCTTAAAACTGAAGAGTGCAATTCTTCCAACTTTATTCCTTTACAAAAATATTTTAGCCTTTAGTTTTTTCCACAAAAAAAAGAAATTTTTAACATCTACCAAATGTAATCGTTTTTTTAATTGATATTGAATTAAATCTATTTGTCAATTTGGGGAGAATAAACCATAGATCTTTCTCTGTTGAATCTTCTAATACATGAATATGATATATCTTCCCATTTATTTAGGTGTTGTTTCATCCACTTTTATTATTTGTAACTTATAGATCCCACATATGTTTAGTCAATATTACATTTAAGTATTTCACTTGGGGGGAAATACAATAAAAGGTATTTTTTTTTACTTTTCTGGTTTCCAGTTCTAATTTGCTAGTATATGGAAATATATTTGATTTTTGTATGTTGTTGACCTTGTACCCTACAAAATTGCTACGCCACCTGGGAATTACAGTAGTTTGGTTTTTTCCCCTCAGATTCCTTGGGATCTTCTATATAGAAAATCATACCATTTGCGATAGGGGCAGTTTTATTTCTTGCCTTCCAAAATAGATGCCTTTTATTCTTTTCCTTGCCTCATTGCACTGATGAAGACTTACATATGACGTTGATAAGAGTGGTGAGAGTGGACATCCTTGCCCTGTTACCAGTCTTAGGGAAGAGCATTCCGTCTTTCAACTTTAAGTGTCATGCTAGCTGTAGGTTGTTTGTAGATGTCCTATGGCATATTGAGAACATTCCCTTCTATTCCTAACATACAAAGATACTTTATCATTTATAGATGTTGTGTTTTGTCAAATACCTTCTCTGCATCAACTGGCATGATTATGTGAAGTTATTTAGACTATCAATATAGTACATTACAGTAATTAACTTTCTCATAGTGAACCAGTCTGGCATTCCTGGGGTAAGCCCACTGTATTAGTCAGAGTCCTCCAGAGAAATAGAACATAGAGGATGATAGATAGATAGATAGATAGATAGATAGATAGATAGATAGATAGATAGATAGAAGAAAAGATGTATTATGAGAATTCACAATTATGAAGGCCAAGAAGTCCCATAATATGCCATCTGCAAAATGGAGAGCTAGGTATAATTCAGTTTGATTCCAAAGGATTCAGAACTAAGGGAGTCAATGATGTAACTCTCAGGCCAAGGCCAAAGATTTAGAGGTGTAGAGGGGGAAGGATGGCGCTGGTTTAAGTACTGACTGTAAAAACCTGAGAACCTGGAGTTCTATCTTTTCCTGTCCAAGGGCAGGAAAAGATAGATGTCCCAGGTCCAGAAGAGAGAATGAAGAAGCCCTTCCTCCACCTTTATTTTAGGTGGAGCCCTCAACAAATTGGATGATGCCTACCCACATTTATGAGAGCAGAACTTTTTATTCAGTCGACTGAGTCAAATGCTGATCTCTTTCAGAAAATCCTTCACAAACATACCCCAAAGTAATGACTCATCACCTACCTGAGTTTCCCTTAACACAGTCAACTTCACACGGAAAATTAACCATCACATCCCTCTGCTGAAGTACATTCCTCATTTTACATATTGCTGGATTTAAAATGTTAATATTTTGCTATACATTTTTGTGTCTGTGTCCAGATAGATACCGAGTCGTAGTTTTTTTTAGAGGTGAGGGGACTGTCTTTATCTGGCAGGGTCACAGGGGGGCAGTGCTACAGAGTGGGGAAATGCGTCATCCCAAACTCACCAACAAAAACCAAACCTTGGCATATCTCCTTTTCTCCTTCCTACTCCTTTGGCTCCCTCCCTTTGCTCCTTTCTTTCTCTGCTCCTTTCTCCCTTAGCTACCTGCAACAGGCCCCCAATCCCCTTCCTTTTTACACCCTCCATAGTGAGCAGCCCCAAAAGCAGTTTTATTTTTCAGTTCCTTGTAACTACGGGAAGTTCCATAAACAAAAAAATAAAGAGACTCTCTAGCACCAGGCAGAGAACATTTTAGCTAGGTAGGGGGTGCCTTCAAAATCCTCATCTAAATGTGTATATGAATTGGAGGGAACAGGAAGCAAGTGTTCATGACTTTCTCCCGTAGTGTCTTCTTGCAGCAGGCCCTGCCAGCACGAAAGTGAAGGTCCAGAGCCCCGACTTCTGGCTCGGAGCCACCCAGGATTGTCTCATCTAGGTGGCCTTGGCTCAGGGTCCAGTGGGTTCCATGACCCAAGATGCCGAAATCCCCGGTGCGGATCTCTCTTTTTGGTCCAGTTCAGGCTGAAGGACATTCCCCGGGCTGAGGTACAAAGTTTAGGCTAACTGCGGCCCCCAGTGACCTCAGCAGAGACCCCAAAGCTCGAGGTTCTGGGAGGAGAGAGTCCAGAAAAACAAAAGCAAAGGTGCTGGACCTGCTTGACCCATGACCCGCAAGTGCAATCTCACTGCCCATGACCTTGCTAAGAAACACACCACATCTTCAGGAATTATTTTCTACCTCTGCAGAAATAGAATAATCAGTGCGATTACACGATTCCTGAAGTGAAAGAAATCCTGACGACTAGGATTATCCATGGCAGCATTTTTAGTGGGAGCGACCTTTCACCCTGAGGAGAGGGTGGGGGACATGCTGGGTCACTGGAGCCCTTGGTGGCCCCGCTAGGCCTCCAATTGCACCAGGCCAGGTGGGCTCACTGAGGAAGGGGACTCTTCAGGACCAGTCACCCCAATTCAATGTATTGGCAATATTTTTTTTAATGTTAACATGAGCCATCAAGCTACTCTGAGGGTCCAGTTTCTGGGGCAAGGAAGCAAGACCCTCATTCCAAGTTTCATCCCAATTAAACCAAAAGGTCCACTGAGATGACTTGAACTTGGAATGACAACTTGAACTCAGATCACTGGATTGAGAGTTCAGAGTGCTCACCATGATGCCATGGAGCCTCACACCGCAAGCTCTCCAGGAGTATGAATATTTCCTTAGAAGCCATAGTTCTTACCAACTCATTCTAGGTCTTTCTTCTGATCCCACAAACACCACCAGAGAAAGGTGAACCTTCGTGGGTGGAGCCATCTGTCTTGCTTACTCTCTGCCCCTCATCTTTGACAGACTTCTATTCTTTCAAGCGCATCTTGAAAAATGCAGCAAAATCCACTCTGGGCTCAGGGCCAGGGAAGAGCCCCTGAAGTCTCCAACATAAACCACATACTCTGTCTCCAAGTGCCAGCTTTCTGTCCTGAGATGAAATTTCTGCACACAGTAATGTGATTTTCTTTTCCTTCACCTTCACATTTTGCCCATTGCCCACAGAGGTCACATGATTGTCAGGAATGGACTTGGGATTTATGAGAATCCTTGGTCACAGTATCTACAATACTCCAAAGCCACAACTCTCTGTTACAGCTAATGTATAAAAGTGTGACAGCAATGGAGTTGGGTTTGGAAACAAGGGAACTTTTCATTTTCTTCATTGTATACTTCTGTGGTTAGTTGGTTGATTTGGGGTTTTTTGTTTGTTTTGCAACAAATATAGATTTGTTCAATTTAAAATGAAAATCAACCATGTTTTACAATTACATCAAATTCTCAAACCAAACCATACTCAACTGCCGAACCATATATCATTGAGGTCATGAGACAGGGCTGTGACATTTATGCAGGCATAGTGTGTTTCTGAGAATTTGACCAAGTTAATTACATTCCAATTTCTTAATATATCATAACCCGTAAAAGGCACAGTTTAGGGGGAAAAAAGTGCACATATATCAAGGTATCCAAGAGCACTCACTGCTGTCTCACAGAGTATGCATACTGAAGGGTTCCAACAGTTTATACAGTATTCATATGCACAAAATCCTGCCTTACTAAATATTTATATGTGTAATAGATAAAAATCCATATTATATCTTAATAATCTGCATATTTTGCAGGAAAATGATCAAGGGTGGCCCTGGATTGTTAAAAGTTAAACTTACACATGTCAAAATTTTGAAGAGTTTATTAGTGCATTCAGCGATTCATGAATCAGATAGGCCACAGTTGTCTTAGGACTCTACTGGGAGAGGTAAGAGTGAAAGCTTTTATAATGTGTTCACAAAAACATGACAAAGAATATTTCATTGGTTAGAATGGAAAGATAGAGGCTAGTTAGAAGTTTCACTCATTTGTAACATCTATCTATATGCAAGTATAACACAGAGACATAACATCTAATTTCTTGTGTAACCAAGATTTTCATGCAAATTGGACATATCTGATAGACCTAATTGATTTAATGTCTCTGTTTTTATAAGGAGAGAGAATTAGTTCTTTTGAAATATTCCCGAGGCCCTCTGGAAGCTCTCAAAGTTAGCTTGACATTAAAAGACCTTATTCATAATTTAATTTTGGGAAATTTGTTTAAAACAAGTCACAGGTGAAAAAGCACTTGTTCAAAATAGAATCATGGGTCACTCTGGAGCTATAGTCATTAATATAGCCAGAGTAATAATTAAAAATCTTCAAAGGCAAATGCAGAAAGATACTTAGTTGAGATCTAGCTGTTTGAATAGAGATGACTAAGTTTTCAAATACCTAATAAAGCAAAAACAGACCAGTATTTTTAAAAAAAATGTACCAATATACTTTTTACATTCAGGCACATTAGTTTTTACATATGATAAATTCATTCACATCTTAGCTAGCTTAAACATAGAGAATACTTTTTCCAAGCTCTTCTTCCACAAACCTACAAATTCATTTTATCTATTCAGGCTTTGTCCTATACTATTTCTTTCTCATTGTGAAAAACCAGGCATTTTACTTTAGGACAGAATTGCTTTCTTTTTCCTTTAACAAAAACACACCATTGTACATTGAATATTAATTTATATTTCCTCACAGAGTTGTTTATCTTATAATTTCTTGCGTTATTTACAATATATTAAAATATTGAACTTTTAGTAAATTTAATCTTGTGAAACCACCATTGTGTAGATTGACACTCTTTCTTAATTTTGGGGAGAATATATTTTCTCATAGTGTGACATTTCAATGTGGCACAGGGTATGTTTACTAACACACCCAATCACCTTTAGTTTTTCTGTAACGAGAAGTCAAAAGTGCATAAACTTATGTTCAGCAATTAAAGTGTTGGAATTTTATCTTGCTGGAAATGATCTAGACATTTAATAAATATCCACCATTTAACTTACAAAAATCTAAGGGTATAAAGTACAAAAGAGAGTTGGACATTTTTTAACAGATATATTATTAAACAATCACCGTTGAGAAGTTTCTTGATAAACTTTTATCTTTCTTAAATCCACTTAGTTCATTTGCTCTTAAAAATTGTGCCTGGTTTCCTCATGAGAATGTCACGAAGGGGCCGGGAAGCCGCCGGGCGGGCTTGCAAGAAGCGGCGCTCACCTACCCCTGCGGGCGGCCAACACGTGCGGGCCTGGCGGAGCGCGGCGCCTGGGCTCCGGGGCATGGCGCTCGGGCAGGGCCGGGAGCCACCGTGAAGAAGGAAGTTCGGCCCTGCGGGGCGGAGCGAGGAGGCTCCCGGAGCGAGGTGGTGACCCGGAGGAGATGGCGGCAGCCGGCTCAGCGTGACTGTCACCCACAGCGATGAGAAGCATGACCTTCATGTTACTCCCCAGCAGGGCAACAGCGAACCACTTGTCCAAGATCTGGCCCAGGCTGTGGAAGAGGCCACTGGGGGTTCACTGTCTTTTCTGAAACTCATATTTAAGGGAAAATCCCTGAAGGTGTTGAACCCAGGACTCTAATGAGAGAGATAGAGACCACAAAGAGCCAGCTCGGATGCAAACACATGAGGGTCTTATTCAGGCTCGAGTCTGGGCTCACACCCGAAGCAGCAGCTTCAGGGACGAGAGCCCCGATTCATAATGTCAAGTAGTTTTTATGCATAATTACAGAGGGAGGGGAAAGAACTTCAAACCTGATTCTACATGATTGGGTAATTTCTCCTAATGGGTACGGGAACACTTGGTATTGGTGGGTGCTGCCCGTGATTGACAGAAACCCACTTAATGGGCCGAGTGGAATGTTAGATAAGTTAGGTCCATACAGTCCCTGCGTATGAAGTAACCTGAGCCGGCAGGCAAAGGGTTACATTAGCCCTTTAAGTTTCCATCCCAAGGTATGCTTAGGAAAGCTTGTTTGCTTAACATTTACATAACATAACATGGTCATTATGGGACAACAAAAGCCAAACTTAACAAAGTTTTAAATATGAATGCTGCAAACCCATACAGTGAATGTGGGGTAGAAAATCATATACTAATTCTGGGAATTTATAAAATATCACAAGCTTATTATAGCAAGGCGGTTACTTTTATAAAAGTCTTTGTTCCCTGCAGGTTTACATAGCCACTGCGTGTAAATTATCACTGGGATAAAAACCGGTGATAGAGAGCAGCTGGCGCCTCTGAGTCTGCTGCCACCTTGTAGGAATGTCTGAAAGGGGCTTATCGCTTTATCATTTACATCCCGTTGTAAAAGCAGAAGTTAGCCTGCTAATTTGGGGCTGACAATGCTTAACCCAAGAGTTCTAAATACAAACACTGCTTAAAACCCGACATATGCCTAATTCTACGGGGTCTGAGGTAGGATTTAAAGTACTAAGATTTCATAAAATACATGAGGTAGGAATACACAAAATATATAGTAAACATGAGGTGGGGATATATGAAATATAGTGAACTAAACGCTACTTTTACAGCAAATAAGTTTCTTGGTTTCTTGGGTCTCTCAATAGCATGCTCTTAACCTAAATCTATTGTTGTCCTCTCAAAGGAAATGGAGACACCATTGTCAGCACTTGGAATACAAAATGGTTGCCGGGTCATGTTAATTGGGAAAAAGAAGAGTCCAGAGGAAGAAGTTGAACTAAAGAAGCTGAAAGATTTGGAAAAGTCTGTGGAGAAGATAGCTAGCCAACTAGAAGAGCTGAATAAAGAGGTTACTGGAATCCAGCAGCATTTTCTGGTGAAGGATTTGCAAGCCGAAGCTCTCTGCAAACTTGATAGGAGAGTAAAAGCCACGGTAGAGCAGTTTATGAAGATCTTGGAAGAGATTGATGCACTGATCCTGCCGGAAAATTTCGAAGACAGCACATTGAAAAGGAAGAGTTTGGTGAAAAAGGTTCAAGCATTCCTAGCTGAATGTGACACAGGAACAGAACATCTGCCAGGAGGCCAGTGGCCGCAGTCTACAAACTTGGCCCTGGCTGAATGAGGTGCAGCAGAGACTATACTGCCCTGAAGAACAGCACCAGCAGCTCTGCCTACTCTGAACAGAAGTCACCTGATTTCTCCAGGGCTACACAGGCAATCAGTCAATTGCCAATTTTCCTACTCCTACACCAGTTCTCAATGAAAAAGTATTGCCTTTGCAGTCTTGAGTAGAGCTCCTGACTGTCTTCTTGTTCTATCTCTGTGTGGCTGTGCTGTCCAGCGCCCACTTTTCCAGGAAGGGCCTCCCCTATCCAAGTTTTTCCAGCTCTTTTGACTTTCTGGTGCTTTCTTTGGACTGGTAAGAGCTCTCAGTAGTCCTAGGTTATTTCTTGGGTTATAGGCCTCACTGGTCTTCAGTTAATGAGGGCTTTTCTGCCCCTCTGATCACATAGTCGAATAGATGTAAAACCAGTATCACCAGGTGGTTGCATCTAGTCAGGAATGTTGGGAATGACTTTGAACAGGTGTTGGGCACATAGGTAGTCCAAGTATTCCTCACTGTGACCCAGTTCCAGAACTTCTGTCTGGTTTGTTGGTTTATAGACTTTGTCCTCACCTCCCAGTGACCCTGCTTAGCCACAGGCCATTGAGATACGGGGGTCCATTCCTGGAATGGGGCCTGTGGTTGATGCATGGATTTCCTTGTTCCAAGCAAATCTTCAAAAGATTAGAACCCAGTGTTGACTGAATCACTGCTTGAAACTAGGCTAGAGTCATAGCTTAGAACAGGTAAATAGGAGGAGCCAGAATGAGTAAAGACAACCATAAACTCAGGAGTAACATGTGCTTCTTTCAAAGGTATTTCTGTTAACCATACCCTTCTGAGGTCTAGAATTCCTTCAAAATTGTTTCTATTTTGTGGGGCCACCTCCCCCTCCCCAACTGTTAGTTAAAAATAATTTGAGCTGGGTGCGTGTGGTGGCATGCACCTATAGTCCCAGCTACTCAGGAGACTGAAGTGGGAGGACTGCTTAAGCCTACAAGTTCAAGTCTAGCCTGGACAACATAATGAAACCTTGATTTCTCTAAAAAAAAATTTTTTAAACCAGTTTGTACCCATCTTCAAGCAGAAGAGAATTTGGTTTCTGTTTTTTGTTTTTGTTTTTTAATTATTAATGGAAAAAAGCCATTTGTGGCACTAGTCATAATTTATGTTTAATAAAATTGGGAGTGACCCTGCATACTAGAAAACTCTTCTTAAACTGGTCACTTTTGTCACCTGATTCTTTAGCACAGTGCCCAGGAAACAGACTCCTGACAGACCACTCTGAGGCTACATCATTTGGCAGAGAGGGAATGATTGAAGTCCCAGGAATTTAGGACTGAGTGGGTAACACCTCAGACAAGGTGGTAGTAGAGGTAGACACGTGGACAAGGCTCAGGGCCCACCCCACCCCCAACTTGAACCAGAGCAGTTCACTGTTCTGTTCTTATATAGTAGCTGTGTGGCCTAGGGCCATCATCACATTTAATGAAAAATTACTACATGCTAGACACTGTTCTAAGTTCTTTCTATATATTAGTCATTTAGTTCTCACATAACATACGAGGCAGACATGTATTATTCTCGTTTCAGAGATGAGAAAACTCAGATAATTTGCTCCAGGTCATAGAGTAATTGGCAAAGCCAGGACACAAGGCTGGGTAGGTTGATTTCAAAGCCAGTGCTTTCAGTCACTACTTTGTTAACTTTCCATTGACACAGGGCAGCACACACTTGTTTCCTTATTGTCTCCTTCTTTTTGTCTCCCATATTAGCACCTCTATTTCCTCTCTGGCCCGCTCCAGTTCATTCTCCAAAGAGCAACCTGAGCGATCATAAAGTGCAACTCTTATCATGTCAGTCCCCTGCTTAGAAACCTGCAATGGCTCCCCATTTCTCTTAGATAATGGTCAAAATGCAGCTTCTCTCATCTCGAGCCCCTCTCCTGTTTGCTCTCTGCTGTCAGCCACTCCAGTCTTTTGTCAATTCCTCAGATGCACTGTGCCCTCTCATGCCCTGGGTTCTTTGCACTTGCTGCTATAGCTTCTCATCTTCCTTCCACCCCCACCCCTTTTGTAGGTAACTCCTATTCATCCTGTAGAATTTAACTCAAATGTCTCTTCCGGGGAAAAACTTCACCTACTGCCTGAGACCATATCAGGCTTCCAGGTGGGATCCTCTCATAGCTTCCTTTTCTTTCACAACATTTATCATATTCTGTGATGGTTTATATGTGGGATTATTTGATTAGTATTTGCCTTAAGCACTAGACTGTAAGTTCTCTGGGTTAAGAAACTGTTTTGTCTTGTTAACAGCATTATTTCAAGCATATTGTCTTGTATATAGTAGGAACTCAATAAATATTTGGAGAATGGAAAAAAAAAGTCATGAGACATTAGACAAAGCCAGCTATCATTTCAAGTTATTTCCCAGTTAGCTATTTTTATAACATTTTCATGTCAGGCAGTCATCACAAAAGTAGGAATCCTAAAAAGTTGAAATGCATGGGTGCCATGGTTTGAATATGTCTTCCCAATTTCACATATTAGAAACTTAATTCCAAAATAAATATGGTGATTTGGAGGTGAGACCTTTGGGAGTTAGTTAGGATTAGATAAGGTCACCAGGGTGGGGTCCCCATGAGGGGATGGCTGGCTTAATCATAACAATGAGAGACAGGATGCCCTGTGCCACGTTATGACACAGCAGTAAAGTCCTACCTATTACCATACACAAAAATTAACTCTAAATGGATCAAAGACCCAACTCATCAACAAGGATACCTGCATAATGAAGATTTGTATACCTAACCCCGAATTGTACCCCACATCTTTGAGATAAACAGTAATAAAAAGATTCCGCACCAGAAGCTGAACAGATGCTGACCATATGCCCCTGAATTTCCCAGCCTCCAGAACTGTGCAAAATCCCATTTTTAAGAATGAATTACTCAGTCTTATATATGCTATTATAGCAACAGAAAATGGCTTAAGATAATGGATTTTGTTTTGTTTTTTGGCTAGACCGGAGAATTAAAGTGTTGTTTATCCAGATGTCCCACAGCCTCTACTCTTTTTCTTTCATGATAAGAATGCTAAAATCTGGTACACAGAGTACATTATTCACATGGGAATTTAGTTTTCTGCTTTAAAGAAAAAGAAGTCCAGTTTACATATTTGTCTCTAGATTACTCTGGGGCCAGTCTCTGGACTGATGAGAGAGAAAATATGAATATACTGATTTGGGCAGAAAAGGGGGAGGACAGAAAAAGTCCTTCTTGAGCTTGTTGCCTCTGAATGTTGCCCTCAGCACACAAATAACTTCTGTGTTGAAGAGGCAAATTGTGAATGGATCCATTCTGGTTTTCTTTCCTACTGCACTTGATATACATGAAGTAAGGGACACTCCATTTCCATTTACACATCTGTTCTTAGGTCAAATGCATAGTTCTATAACCTTCACACGTCATAGTTACATATTAACAAAAATATTTGTCAAAGATTTATCCAAGTCATGAGCACTTGAAAAGTTTGTGTGTTCATGTCTATACTTCTGAGAATACTTAAATTGTATAAGAATGGATTTTTAAAGTCAACTCAGTAGAATCCTTTTATAAATTTACTTTGGTAGCCATCTGGAGGTTTTTTAAAAATTTCATAGACATAATGAAAAAATATTCCATGCTCATGGATAGGAGGAATCAACATTGTTAAGATGTCCATCCTACCAAAGCAATCTGCAGATTCAATACAATACCCATTAAATTATCAACATCATTCTTCTCAGACCTGGAAATGAAAATACAGAAATTTACACGGAAGTATAAAAGACCATGAATAGCCAAAACAATCCTTAGCAAAAGAAACAAAGCAGGAGGTATCACACTTCCAGACTTCCAACTTTACTATAAGGCTACAATAATCAAAACAGCCTGTTATTAGTACAAGAACAGGCATATAGACCAATAGAACAGGATAGAGATTCTGGAAGCAAAACCTCAATTTCTCAACCAATTTACCTTTGACAAAGCCTCCAACAACAACCCACTGGGCAAGGAGAACCTATTCAGTAAATGCTGCTGGGAAAACTGGCTGATCACATGCAGAAGATTGAAACAGGACCCCTACCTATTACCATACACAAAAATTAACTCTAAATGGATCAAAGACCTAAACATAAAACCTCAAACTATAAGAATATTAGAGAATAGCCGGGCTCAGTGGCTCAGCCTGTAATCCTGCACCTTTGGAAGGCTGAGGTGAGTGAATTGCCTGAGCCCGCAGGTTCGAGACCCACCTGGGCAGCGAGACCTCATCTCTACAATAAAGCAAAAAATCAGCCGGGCATGGTAGCGCACGCCTGTAATTCTGGCTACTTGGAAGGCTGAGGTGGAAGGATCGCCAGAGCCCAGCAGGCGAGGCTGCGGTGGCCAGGAGCGGCCACTGCACTCCAGTCTGGGCGACCGAGTGAGACTTCAACTAAAAAAAAAAAAAAAGAATATTAGAGAATGCAGGAGACACCCATATGGAAATTGGAACTGGGAAACAATTCCTAATCAAAACCCTAAGTGCTCAAAAAACACAAAATAAGATAGACAAGTGGGACCTCGTGAAACTGACGAGGGTCTGCAAAGTAAAATAAACCATCAAGAGAGCAGGGAGACAGTCCACAGTGGGAAAAATATTTGCTAACTGTATATCTGACAAAGGCCTAACATCTAGAATCTACAAGGACCTCAAACATGCCGAGAAGAAGAAAACAAACAGCCTCATTAAAAAGTTGGCAAAAGACATGAATAGATACTTCTCAAAAGAAGATATGGACAGCCAACAGAAACATAGAAAAGTGTTCAGTCTCACTAATCATCAGAGAAATACAAATCATAACCACATGAGATACTACCTAACCCCAGTAAGAATGGCCATCATTAATAAACAACAACAGATGTTGGCGAGGATGAGAAGAAAAAGGAGCTTTTCTACACTGCTGGTGGGAATGCAAACTAGTGCAAACTCTTTGGAAGACAGTGTGGCGATATCTGAAAGAATTAGACATTGACCTTCCATATGACCCAGCAATCCCTCTATTGGAAATATACCCAGAGGAACTCAAATCATTCTACAAAAAAGATAACTGCACATGCATATTTGTTGCATTTCTATTCACAATAGCAAAAACATGGAACCAACCATGCTGCCTATCGAAGCTGAACTGGATTAAAAACAGTGGTACAAGCCGGGCTCGGTGGCTCAGCCTGTAATCCCACGCCTTTGGGAGGCTGAGGGGAGTGGATTGCCTGAGCCCGCGGGTTTGAGACTCGCCTGGGCAGCGAGACCTCATCTCTACAATAAATCAAAAAAAATCAGCCGGGCATGGTAGTGCATGCCTGTAATTCCGGCTACTCGGAAGGCTGAGGTAGAAGGATCGCCGGAGCCCAGCAGGTCGAGGCTGCAGTGGCTGGGAGCGGCCACTGCACTCCAGTCTGGGCGACAGAGTGAGACTCCAACTCAAAAAAAAAAAACAGTGGTACACATATACAATAGAATATTATGCAGCCATAAAGAAGGAAAAACATATGAACTTCGCAGTAACTTCAATGGATTTAGAGTCTATCATACTGAGTGATCTATCACGGAACAAAGAACAGAGTACCATATGTTCTCATAAGTGAACCTTGAACAATTATCATAATACTATAAGAAAGGGATTGGCAGTAGTGGGAAACTGCCAGGAGAGGGGGGAGTGGGATCGGCAGTTGATGGAAACTGCCAGGGGAGGGAGGAGCACACTTCATCAACAAGGATACATGCAAATTGAACATTTGTATACCCACCCTGAATTGTACTCTACATCTTTTAAATTAAATAAATAAATAAAAATAAAAAAATTCAAAGAACCAAAAGCAACAAGAAGAAATTACATATGCATAACAAACACAGATATACATAAACATATAGATAAAAGCAGGTTTTATAGCTTTCATTTTAAAATTTTAGCCAGGTATAAATAAAATACTATAAAACTTATAAAATACTATAAAACTTACAAAACAATATCTGAATCTAAGATCTTCTGCTAGTCAAGGAACAAGGTAACCTACCCAGAGCCTAAAACTTTTGAATAATATTTGTACAAACAAACAAAAAATTTAAGATCTATTCTTTGCCTTTTGTTAGAAATATTTTAGAGAGGCATTTTTTTATTTATGAAGTCTTTCAGAAGCCTCAGCACAACAATTTTTTTAAAAGCTCCCATTGTTTCTGGGGCAACAGGGATCGCCTTCTCCCACTATGAGCCCATAGATTTGTTTAGGTTGAGACTTCTCTGCTGTGGTCATCACAATTATAAATTATTTTTGGTAAGACTAATTCTGTATTCTAGAAAAGCACAGGTTCCAAAGGAAGAGTACCAGACTCCTTGGATTTAGTTGAATTTGTTTATCATTTTATTCCCAAAGTCCTTTCAAACAAACTTCTTTACTGGACTCAGTGCACTTTCTGTCAAAAATTCCTATATCAAACCCAGTTTGACTTCCACAGTTAGACCAGATTTTAAAATGGGCACATTAAGTTAGACATCTGACACAAGTCCTGGAACTCTACCCAACAGGCAATTACCAGTGACGACCTTCAAATGCACAGAAGACACAGTGAGGGTGCTGGGCTCAACAAGGTACCTACACCTGTTTGCTCATTGCTTCCAGAAGTCATTATCCAGGCGTCTACTTTGGATCCTCTCTTCAGACACCCAAACTGTTTAAAGTAAAACATGGGCACATTAAAGCATTAGTGAGTTTATTGGAGCATTCAGTGATTCATGCATCCAGCAGCGGCAGAGCTCAAGCAGCTCAGCACTCCACTGGAGGGGTAAGAGAAGAAGCTCTTATCCAAGAGCAAAGAAAAAGGAGCAAGACCAAAAGACGTACTGGATTGTTTAGAGAGGAAATTCCTTAGTAAGAGGTTAGTTGTTGCTTATGGTAAAGTCTCTAGTTTTGTTTTACTGTTTACGTTGGACTCCAGTTTGCTTATAGGATCCTAATGTGTGGGACCGTCTCAGCCTAATAGTCTCCCAGCTAAAAATGTTTCAAACAGGACTGACACAGCTCTCAAGAATAACTTAGGGCATGCTGGGAATGTCCTATCTCAAAATAAGAGGGAGCTGGCCAGAAGAACCCAGCCTTTGTTCAGGTCCTCCCCTAAAAACAGAATGTTCTTCAATGCTTTTGTCGATCTTGTCATGTGACCCTAAGCTACAAAACCTAGGGCAGTTTGCTTTTCCAGGTACATCAGCCACAATCCAAGTGGGGCATGCGCAGACAAGATTCCACCCACCCCAGGGAAGGTTTCCTGAGACTTTGGGGACTGGTTGGCAGTGTATCATAGCCCCTTCCTGTATGTGTTTAAGTAATAAACCCACTTTCTGTAACTTGCACATGTGAGTATTCCGTCTCACAGACTCAGAGAAGTTGACAATTAGTGCCCAGTGAACTGCTCTACAAGTTTCATTTGCCCTTTTCTTCCATAATTCATTGTGAAGCCATTTTTTCCCTCATTCGATACATAAATGGAAAAATTTGCATTAAAAGAATGAAGCTGCTGACTAGACAGGAGTCAGAAAGACTCTGGTGCTGGAGGAGGTATTGAATTTCCAGAGAATGGATGAGGGTCCAATGAAGAAGGAAGGAGGCACAGTTGCAGGTCTTTCTGATGGAGAGGAAGTTCTCAGCTCTGGGGTGAAGTGAAGTGTAAATTCTTTCTAGAGAACCAAGAAGCTGAGTGGTAACAAACACAAGCACTCCTCCAGGAGAACTTCAACATTAGTCAAAGCTCATGAATACAAGGAGCAAAAGTGGACTGTGGCTGGATTTAAGAAGAAAAGAAATCTGTTGAGAGTTTGTTATTGAGAGACCACAGAATGGCCAGTAGACTCAGGGAGCCAGGCTCTGACAAGGGCACAGAGAGACTCTAATAAAGTTAGAATGGGGATGGGTGGACCTTTGACCAACACTGAATGCCCTGAGGCAGTGTTGACAAAATATAAGAAACGCCTGTTCTAGCACCACCCCCACTTGACTGGCAACATTTGGAGAATTGTAAGTCAGTTTAAATCCTTCTCTTACTAATCCAACCATGAAAAGGTGATGGTCCTCAGGAGCAACCAGTTGTCCCATGGTGGCCTCCAAAACAGTGTACAGGGATCTGCACTGACTCAAGAGCTACAGGTACCAGGAATGCCAGACAAAGTTGGATCCAAACAAAACCAAACACACACATAAAAAAACATTCTGTAGAGGAAAGAAGTAGGAAAGAAAGAATATTTGCAAAGAATGCTCTCCCTCATCACAATCTGTTTTCCATTCTTCTGAAAAATAGCTTTCTTGGTGTATAAGAGGCACATAACAAACTGTACATATTGAAATGTATTATTTGATAAGTTTTGACAGATGTGTACGTGAGGGAAATCATCACCACAATCAATATAGTGAAATCACCCATCACCCCCAGCAGTTAGCTGCCTGTGCTCCTCAGTGGTCCCTCCCTCTTCCTGTCCCCAGGGGAGCACTGGTCTGCATTGGGTCACTAGACTTTATTTAGACTGCATCTTGTCTTATAGAAACGGAATGATACATTATGTATTTTTTCCTCTGGCTTATTTTATTCAGCATAACAATTTTGAGATTCATTTACTTTGTTTTCTGTATCAAAAGATCATTTTCTTCACTGCTAGCATTCTGTTGTGTGGATATACTATCATTTGTGTATGAGCTTGGCTCAGAGAAAGACTATAATATAAGGAAATACCACATCCTTTATCAAATTTGCAACAGTTGTCTCAATGAATGCAGGAATGGGTAATGAAGATACTTATTTCACCAAGCAGATGAGGGAAAAAATTGGAAAGGTGCAGTTTCCACTGGAAAAGTTTTTTGTTGTTGCTGGTGTTATTTTTGTTTTTTAGAGTCAGGTGTCTTACTCCGTCACCCAGACTGTGGTATAGTGCTGTAGTGCCACAATGACTGTAGTGCTCACTGCAGCCTTGATCTCCTGGGCTCAGGCAATCCTTCTGCCTCAGCCTTTGAAGTAGGTAGGACTCCTGGATAATTTTTGGATTTTTTTTTTTTTTTTTTTGGTCAAGACAGGGTCTTTTTATGTTATCCAAGCAGGTCTTGGACTCTTGGGCTCAAGCAGTCCTCTTGCCTAGGCCTTCCAAAGTCCTGCCGTTAGAAGCATTAGCCACCATACCCAGCTGCTAATGCTACTTTAACTTCACATTGCATAGCTTATTACGTCAATGAAGCCAAATTACTAAGGGTATTAGTCTGCTCAGGTAACCTTAAAACGAAGTCATCGACTGGGTGGCTTAAGCAATAGGATATGCTTTCTTTTTTTTTTTTGAGTTGGAATCTCACTCTGTCGCCCAGACTGGAGTGCAGTGGCCGCTCCCAGCCACCGCAGCCTCGACCTGCTGGGCTCTGGCGATCCTTCCGCCTCAGCCTTCCAAGGAGCTGGAATTACAGGCATGCGCTACCACGCCCAGCTGATTTTTTGATTTATTGTAGAGATGAGGTCTCGCTGCCCAGGCGGGTCTCGAACCCACGAGCTCAGGCAATCCACTCCCCTCAGCCTCCCAAAGGGGCGGGATTACAGGCTGAGCCACCGAGCCCGGCTAGGATATGCTTTCTTACAGTTCTTGAGGCCAGAAATTTAAATTAAGATGCTGGCAGGGTTGGCTTCTGGGAAGGCCTCTCTTCCTGGCTTGCAGAAGGCCAGCCTCTTGCTATGTCTTCCCATGGCATTTTCTCTGTGCCTGGGTGAAGGAAAAGAGAGATTTCTGGTGCTCTTCCTCTTCTTATTTGTTTATCTTTTTATTGTACACACCATGGACCTGAAGGTCATCTTATTCTTTTTGTAAGAACACCATTCCTATAAGACTAGAGCCCCACTTATAAATTACCTCCTTAAAGGCCCTGTCTCCAAATATAGTCACATTGGGTGTAGGCTTTCAACATGTGAATTTTATGAGACATTTGTTAGTTTATAATACCAAGCAACAGGGACAATCCAAGGTTCTTTGCCTGTCAAATCCTATGACATATAACAGGTTGTGGGGTCAAGGAGAAGTGCTAGCAAGGTTGCTGTTATTGCCGGTTCTATGATTAGGAAAACACCCCTTAAACTCGTAAGCATGTCCGCACAGGGAAGAGCATAGGTCCAATAGGTAATACATGCAACTAGGAGAACATGGGAGCAACCAAAAGCCATGCTCACAAGCAAGTTATGATTCCTCAGATGATTGTGATGGTGCTACTTCATGGAAAGTGCTTTCAAGCAAGAGAATGACATTCTTAGGTATCTCTTTCAGATCTGGTGCTATTTAATGCTAGAAAAAAATAATGGACATTTTTGTCTAGGGTAGACAAAATTGAATTCCTACTGATTTGGGACATCTGCCTAAGGTCTTCTGAGAGGACACGGGGAGTCTTGCCTGGTGGATCTTGCCCAGGCTCTACCTGGCCCTTTAGGATTGGCCTGGAAAGGTCAATTTGGGGGCTTGAGCCAAAGAATGGGCACAGAAATGACTTAATCTTATAATCTTGTGCTTAGAGGATTTAGGTTTGAGACCCCAGAGTCTGAATGAGATCAGAGTACTGAGTCCAATCAATCCTATTGCCTTTATTAGGCTGTTCAAGTGCTCCCAACTGGGAAGACCCAGGATGGCCTACTCATTGGTACCTGGGCCCATTGTCTTCTGCTTCCTCTACTTTGGCAAACAGAAGACGGCTTCGTCCCACCTTGGCCAGCCACAGGGAGAACCGGGGCCTAGAGGAAGTAGGTCGACTTCATTCATGGTAACTTTAGGTCCCAACCCCTCACAGGATTTTCCTTTTCTTCCTTTGATCTCTTTCCCACTTAGTCAATAGGGCCCTTCTTTCCTATCAGGACCCTTTAGGGGTGCCTTGTGGACAGGTCCCAAGTGGGCAGCAGGTTTCCCTTACCTGTCCCTCCGGGCATCTTGGGATCTCTGGCTGACCCAAAACTAACTCCGGTGAGTGGGACCAGGAAGAGCAGGAAGGATGCGCATACAGAGGTGGAGGCTGGTGCCTGGGGTCGGGATCCACAGTGGAACCCTGCTCTTCCCTGCACACTGCCCTAAGGGTGCCCAGGGAAGCTGAAAGGGGCGGCTCCTACAGCTTCTCGGCAGTCTGAACCCAGAGAGGTAGGAGGTTCCAAACCGGGCAGGAGGAACCTCGGTGAGCGAGACCAATCCTGTTCCTGACTGGCCCTGGACACAGGCTCCAAAGAGGCTGATTTCCAGGACAGAACCAAAGAAAAAACCTAAAGGCAGGAAACCCGGTGAAATACAGTGTAAGTCTCAAATTCTAGTGTCCCTGTGGGGAGGGAGTTGGGGTTCGAGGTCTGTTGAATCACCCAGAGCCTTTATCAGGAGAGTCTGCACTAGCTCAGAGAACAGGACTATAAACAGCAATGGCCTTCCACAGGGGGCAATTGTGTCCTCACACTCCTCCCCCATCCCCGCAGAGACACTGGGCCATGTCTAGAAACATTTTCTATGGTCACCACTGAGGGCAGGGTGGAGGGCGAGTTTTTTCTGGAATCTAGTCCACGTAGACTAGGGATGTTGCTAAACACCTGGCAATGCACTGGTGGAGTCCTCCACAACGAATGAGGTGATACAGAATCTCAGTACTGGGGAGGTTGAGAAACCCTGGGGTAGGTCAGTATCCGACACTTGGCCTCAGAAATCACGGATTCGCGACTCCTTGGTGTTCGGATCTGAGGAAACCTCCAGCGTCAGAGAGAACTCTCATTCTTTGAACTGAGCATGTGGGAGGGGGCAGATGCTATCCACTAAGACAGGAAAGTGGCATGAGCAGCAGGTTGACGGGGAAGGTCAGAGGTCAGTTTAGGGCCTCGGAGCCCTCCTTGAAAGAGTTTTCCAACCAGGCCGTGTTGGTTTCTCCATTCATCAAGTCCTTAATAGTGTTGCGGATGCCCATCGCTTATCGTGGGGCCTCCCCACTGCTGCCTCCTCCCGGCAACCTGGTTCGCTGCCCTAGTCCCAGCCCTGCGTCCCTTGGTTGCGACCTCAAACGCTGATGCCTCTCAAAGGAGCATCTACAGGTCAGTCGTGAGGTGCGGCCAAGAGGAGGCAATTTGCTCCAGAACTTGCGACCTTGGTGGGCCCTGCAGAGTGCTGAGTGGGGCACCTAGGGCTCCTCTTTTGAAGAATGCAGGTGGAAATGGCTTTATGAGACCACTTCCGGACCGGCCAGAGACCCCCATGAGGCCCAGTTCTTCCTGAGAGGTGATAGAAAGAGGCTTCTGGGTTGTCTAGTGGCTAGGACTCCGTGCCTTTGCTGCCGTGGGCCTGGGTTTGATTCCTGGTCAGGGAAACGCTTTTGCACCATCTGTTCCTATCCATCATTTTTGCACAACCAGGGAAAGTTATGGTGGGCCACTGCTCAGGACCCACTGCTCTTGCTTATGTCCTGTATGCCACCCGCAGAAGCACCTTTAGAGTTCTACAGGGCATTTTGCTCAGGTTGACACAAGATTGCCAGAGATGGAATCCCTGTGCAGCTGCACCCAAGAAGGCCATGCGCTTTACCGCCGCTGCCCCAGGGGTATAGTTTCCTAGCTAGTTACCATTTCAGATCAAAGACTCTGAACAATTGGCAGAACATCCTGGAAGAACTGAAACCAAGATTTTTTTTTCCTTTGCTCTCCTCTGTTCTGTACTGAAAGGGAAGAAGAGGAAGAGAAGGAGGAAGAGGAGACAGTGAAGGAGGAATAAGTTGAAAATGGAGGAAGCTCTCAAAGACCAGGCGAGGGTAAGGAAGGGAATCAAAGGCAGGATTTTACTTAGCCAACAGTAAAAAAGGAAGTCTGGGGACTCTTGAGTCTTTAAAAACTGTGTCCCTTCACATAAGTACTCCATCACTTTCCTTTACATAAATCAGGACTCCTCCCTAACCCCAAATCCTGATTCCTGTTTACAAAGAATGTTCAAAACAAGGAATTATGTCTAACGGACCACAGTTTATTCATGACGTTTTCAGATAAGCAAGGGAGTTTAAAAATAAACGTGAATAAAAACAATCCTGATGGTTCCAATATAGTATCATCATCATTTTAAAGGCTAAATGTAAAAACAATCTCATAATAAGGAAACTTTTGCATTGAACAAATCAAGTTTAACATTAACACACACACACATACACACCTCTCCAAAATTGTTGCTGACCTAGATTTTAAACTACTGTTGGACTGGGGAGTGGGATGGGGAGGAAAACCGTAAACGATTTTTAGATGAAAATTAATCATGCGCGGTCTAACATAGTCACACTCCTGAGTCCCTCAGATCAGGATCCTTTCAAAGGAGGCTCCAAGGGCTATAAACCAAAACTGAATAAACAGTTAAACAGTTTTCAAATTCTTTTTTTTTTCCCGTAAAAATACAATTTTCAGGCCAACACTGTTAACCACATTGCCAGGGACACGGAATCCCACCCAGAACACGATGGGCCCACGGAACACATGGAGGCCACGGTGGCTGGAGATGTTAACACATTCAGTTCCCAGCGTCTGGGGTACAGGCCTGAGGACCCTCTTGCCACCTCTGCAGGAGGCCCCGTCTCTACTGCTACCCTCATGTCCATCCGGATTCCTCCCCACAGACCTCCCCTTTCCTTGGGCCACCCACGTCTGGCAGACCACCAAAGAGACTGCGGAGCCCCAAAGTTTCTGTCCTTCCCGGACCTTCATTTCTGATTCCTGCTCCTTAGTGAGTTCTGGCTCAGCAATTAGTCCAGCACGGGAACCGGGTCTGACGGCTCTGTGGGTTTCCACTGATCTGTCAAAGGGTAGATGAGAATAGCAAAGGTTCTAGGTACCAAGATTCAAGACTGCAGTGACCCCAGAAACACTTGCCGGTTGGAAGTCAGGAACTCACAAGCGAGGTGACTGCCAAGGACACTTCCTGCACGAGAACAGGCAGGAACTCACAAGCGAGGTGACTGCCAAGGACACTTCCTGCACGAGGACAGGCGGTGCAAAAAGAGTTACCTGGCCGGGAATCGAACCCCGGTCGCTGCAGCGAGAGCGCCAAATCCTAAACACTAGACCACCAAGGACTTTGGAAAGCACCTGTTTTCACATCTCTTCACAGTTGGACGCCACAATTCTCCCTTGGCTCTTAGGAAGATACAGGTTTCCTGAGGGTCTCTTTCGTTCCAGAAATGGTCTCATGAGCCTATTCTCACCCGCATTCTTATACAGAGACCGCAAGCGACGCACCCTGCTCTCTGTGGAGGCCCACCAAGGCCACAAACCCCTCTCCTACCTTCTCTTCCAGCCCGCGCCTCACGACTGACCCAGAGATGTGCCTTGGCAAACCCGCAGCCTGTGAGGTCGAAGTCGAAGGTGGAAGGTCGTGAGGCTGGGGTGGGACCAGGTTGTAGGGGGGAAGCGGAGCGGGAAGGCGAAGAGGGACTCAAATGATGCAGAAACTCAGACAGCCTGGACGGAAAACTCTTTCAAGGAGGGCTCTGGGGCCCTTAACTGACCTCCGACCTTCCGCTTCAACCTGCTGCACCTGCCGCTTTCCCATCTTTTTTTTGTTGTTGTTTTGAGTTGGAGTCTCACTCTGTCTCCCATCTTAGTGGATGGCAACTCCCCACTTCCATATATGCTCAGGCCAAAGAGCTGAGAGCTCTCTCTCACCCCGGAGGTTTCCTCAGATCCCACATAAATGAGTCGCGAATCCGTGATTTCTCCACGTCCAAGCGTGTAGACATTGATGTACTCCAGGCTTTCTCAACCTCGCCAGTCCTGATTCCTTGGATCAGACAATTCCTTGTGGAGAAGGGCCTCTCCGGTGGATGGCCGGGTGTTTTGCCACACGCCCAGAAACATGTTGTCCTTCCGTGTATACCAGCCCCGCGGATGCTTCAAATATCATTACGGCAAAAACGATTCAGAGGACACCCTCGCATGGGTGTAAGCCACCGACTCGGCTGACGCCCAGACACAGACTGCAGCAGGTCCAGGGTCACTCTTTGCTCCCGGGTGGGGCTCTTTCACTTCTCCTGACCTGACACGCCTGAGGTCACGGGGGGTGTAGACGCCCAGCAAAAGGGAGGCACCGTCTAGGCTGATCCAGACCAGACCGCCATGACTCACATTCAAACCGAGGTCCCGCGGCCACAGCGCAGAATACTAACCACTGTGGGGTCGCGGCGCCCCGCGGGCCCAGGGTGGGGGCCCGCAAGACCGCACGTGTGCTGCCGCCCTGGACATCGGGACGCGCG
>NW_007233647.1:140050-151846 GCF_000164805.1 Carlito syrichta | reverse complement strand
CCAGGCAGGGAGGGAGCCACCCGCGGTCTCAGAACACCCAGCGCGGCAGTCTCCTCCAAGGCGGTGCACTCCTCCAGGTAGAGGCAGAAGGAGACCTGCGCCGCTCTCCGCTCCTCCGTGTCGCGGCTCCGCACGAGGACCTAAACCAGGGTCTTGTCGGATCCCCGAAAAAGAGTGAGGAGAGAAGCCACATGTCTGCGAACCCCGACATCCTTGAAAGGGAAGGTAGAGTTACCCTCCTCAACCTCTGAATTCCCTTCGAGACAGGCGTTTCTTCCATTTTTTGGGTTTGCACTGATTTTTTTTATTTATTACCACCATTTGTTTCTTTTGACTTATTATTTTAGCCCTTTCCATATACTCTTGAAATCAGATGGGGTCTGGATTTTATTACATAGAACGCTGTAGTCATCCTTCTTGTACTCACATCTTCGGCCACTGGTGGAAGTATTTCTAGATGGAGGTCCTCAAAGAGCAATTGCTCTATCATAGTGTTTACATGGTTTTTATGTCACCCCATTTCCTCTCCTTTGTTGTCTTATGGGCTATAACCCTCTACTGTTATTTTAATAATTGCTTTAGGGTTTATAGCATACATCTTTAACTCATCATGTTCTGCATTCAAGTGAGTTTATGTCTCACCTTCTGGCCTGGATGCTATCCTTGCCAGGCTTTTTCCTTATGCTCATATTGTAAACTGCACAATCAGTTGTTATTACTTTTCTTTAAACTGTTAATTTTTAAAATTTTTATTGGGTTGCACTCTGCCACCCAGGATGAAGTGCAGTGGCACGCTCTCACCTTAATGAAAACCTCTACCTGCTGGGCTTAGGCAATCCTCTTGCCTCAGCCTCCTGAATAGCTGGCACTACAGGAGCATGCCACTACACCTGGCTAATGTTTTTCTTTTTGTACAGATGGGGTATCGCTCTGCTGCCTAGGCTGGAAATGTGCCAATTTTTAATAAGAGATTTAAATAATAAGAAAAAGACTAACACGTCACCCACTTCCAATGTTCTTCATTTCTGCTTGTAGATCCAGATTTTCATCTCATATCTATTTCCTTCTGCTTGGAAGATTCCTTTGACTTTCTTGTAGTTTGGGTCCACTGGTGGTGGATTCGTTCAGCTTTCAAATGTCTCCAAATGCCCTTACTCACATTTTTTTTTTTTGAAGGGGATAAATGTGGCACTGAATTCTAGGTTAACTCATTTTCGATGTGGTTTTGCTGTCTTCTCACCTGTGTTGCTTCCAATGGAGTCCTGCAAGAGTGGAAGAAATCTGATGTAGTTCTTGTGTTTGTCCCTGCATAAATACGTCTTTTTCTTCTGGCTGGATCTGAGTAACTGGATTATGATATGTCTCGGCATGTTTTTCTGCATGTTTCTTGTGCTCTGGGTTCATCAGCTCCTTGGGTCTCTGGATTTATAATTTTCATTATATGTGAGAATTTGTCAGCCATTGTATCTTCAAAAATGCTTCCATTTCAAGCTTCCCTCTTTCAGGGATTCTGGTACTTATATATAAGGCCTCTTAAGGCTGCCCCACAAATCACTAATGACATGTTCATTTTTAAAACCTTCTCTTTATTTTGTTGTTTCATTTTGCATATTTCCAATTTTCATGACTGTGTGCTCCCTGATTATGTCTTCTGCAATATCTAATCTGCTATTAATCCCTTCCAGCAAATTTATCACCTTTGGTATGGTGGTTGTCGTCTCTCAAATTTAATTGGGCAACTTTTATACATCCTACATCTTGACTTCACTCTTTGGTCCTATAGATACGGTCATAATACATGTTTTCAAGTCCTCTCTTTTAATTCTACCATCGTGTCAGCTGTGACATCCTCTCCATTGATCAAGTATTTTCCTCTTTCATTTTAAGTCATGGTTTCCTGCCCCTTTGCATGCGTGGTATTCATTGATCAGATGCTAGACATTGTGAAGTTTAACTCCTTGCCTACTGGCTATTTTGACATCTGTATAAAACTTGACATAGTTTGTTTTTGTTTTGCTTTGTCTTTGGCATACCAGTTCAGTGATTCGGGATTAGTTTAATACTTTTGGGTCTTGCTTTTTTATTTTTTATTTCTCTTTTAGGTAGGTTAGTCTAGGGTTGATCATTTCCATGACTGAAGCAAGACCTTCTTAAGGATTCTACCCATTGTCCCATGAATTACAAATAGGCCAGTCTGACTAGTGGGAGAAAGTCCAAAGAAAACTGACCAGAAGGACCCTGAATTGCTTCCTGTCAAACAGTTTTTCAAATAAGAGAGGAAAGAATGGCTTTTCTCAAATGTCTGTTCCTCTTCTTTCTCTTTTCTTTATGAATCACACTTTGCTTTTCTTGAGTGTAAAATATCTAATGACTCTTCTCTCTCCTATACAAGGGTTACTTGGCATGCTGATACGTTTCTCTATATTATTCCTTCTGTAATCGTATTTTTCTGTAAAAAAAAAAAAAAATCTCACTTGAGACAAACTGCTGGAGCCATCCCCTGTCAATGCATCTTATTTGGACCTGGAAACTTAGAACTATTGGCTCCTGTTCCCTTTGCTCTTCTGTTGAATCTCAGTAGCAAAACTTAACTATGACATTTATATACTAAATCCCTTGCCTTGACATATTTTTCCTCCCACACTTCCACCCCACCTCTTCATCTGTGTCTTTTTCTGTGTGTTTGTCCCTCAACTCTAGGCTGCCCCAAGTCTTACCCAGGTTCTCCTCCTCCTCTCCGGCTTTCCACATTCACCTTTCTGTGAGTCCCACAGGCTGAGGCCATGACACTGTATCAGGTAGGAAGCTCATTCCTGATGGAGCCCCCTAGACTTAAAACGAACATTCCAGAGACCACCCACCTTTGAAAACCTTTTTGTATTTTCCCATTAGACAAGTTACTCAAAGGACTAAAAGCTTGAAGTTCAGTAGAATTCTTGATCTCTCTCATTCTCGGGCCCCTGCATCAGAATGCCTTCATCCACTGAGCATTTTGGGGGTACTTCCTAAGTGCCAGCCGTTGCTCAGGCAAGATGCTGCATGATAAGCAAGTCCAAGGTCCTTGTTTCAGGAAGGTCCTTGTTTCATCTGGAGCATCAAGAGTGGGTGGTGAGTTGGGACTTAGGAAAATGATGGGTAAGGTGACAGGTGAGGCATAGCAAATGGGCACATCTTTTCTGACCTTCAATCCTCCATATGCAGTTATCTCAATATGCTTCTTTCTCTCTCTCTCTCTCTCTCTCTCTCTTTCTTTCTCTCTCAGGCATTCACTCTGTCGCCCATGCTGGAATACAGTGGCATGATCACAGCTCACCTCCAGCCTAAATATGCTAAATATGGAGTCTTTGCTGCCCTTCTGCCACAATTCGGATGGCAGAAATCCTGCCTGAATGCTTAAGGGCTTGTTAGAAAAAAAACAAAATCCATTTGCATTTCAGGCAAGAACTCAGTTCTGGAGCTCCAGAACCTATGTCACCCATGGCCAATATATTCTTTCCTTCTCCACCTCATCCCAGGCTGACTTTTAAGGCTGTACTTTCTGAGAAGCTGACAATCCCCCTCAAGAACAAGAAAATCATAAACCCTTCTGTGGTAAAATCCTGGACTTGAGGGGAAGCCTCATTTGGCTGCGAGTGACTTTGGACAATTCATTTTCTGTGACTCCATTTCTGAACTGTAAACCAGGCCCAAAAGAAATGTTTTCCACACCAGTTGTCTAAAGTATAAATGAGGCTTGCAAGTAAAATATTGAACCCAGGGCCTGACACATAGTAAATGCTCCATAATCATTAGCCATTGTGACTAATATATTAATTGGTGGCCTCAGAGTAGCTACTGTCACTATGTTGGTGAATCTTTGAAGCATAGTAATTGTATATGGTTTTCTGGTATGAATGGATCACTATTTCTTCAAAGCTTTTCTCATTGATGAGGTGTGTTTGGCCACAGAATTTGTGATGAGAAATGTTGCTGTTTACTAAGCATGGTGACTCATGACTGTAATCCCAGCACTTTGGGAGGCTGAGGTGAGAGAGTTCCTTGAGCCCATAGTTTGAGACCAGTCTAGGCAAAATAGTGATCCCTTGTCTCTACAAAAAATTAAAAATTAACTGCTGTGGTGGTATGCACCTGTAGTTCCAACTACTCAGGAGGCTGAGGCAGAAGGTAGCGTGAACCCAGGAAGTCTAGGCTGTGGTGAGTTGTAGTTGTGCCACTGCACATCAGGCTTGAGGACAAAGTGAGGCTCCCAACTCAAAGAGACAGAAGAAGAAAATGTACATGAATTTAAATGAAGAAAATCATTTGACACAATGCTAAAAGCTTTCTCCCTAAGACTGACAACAAAGCAAGAAAGCCCATCCTCACCAGTGGTATTACAGGCAGAGCAATAAGGCAAGGAAAGGAAATAAAGGGAGCACACTGGGGAGATGGAATTGATGAACTTTCCCCTATTTTTTCCTACTAATTACAACTAAAAACCTTGGACACTGCACATAAAACAAACAAGAAGATTGTGAAAGGCAGAGCAGAGAAAGCAGACCAGCTTGGTTACTCAGGGTCCAAGGAAAGCCAGGAGGTGAGTTCTCTGGTTTTCTTTTCCCTCATACATGCTAGACATAGAGCTGAAAAGTCTGGCAAGCAGAAGTACCAAGAGGCATAGACTCAATAGCCCCAATAATATCTTGTTCTCTCTAGGCAAAGGACCAGGAAAAAGGTCATGGCAAGACAAAAACTTTTATGCAATAACTATTCTTCTCAGGTCAAACACCACAGAACCACAGGGGAAAAAAAAAAAAAAAACTGGCCACATCTTCACAAAAGCAAGGAAAGTCTGAGTGGGGCTGGGGGCGGGGTGCTTAGATGTAAGGGTATAAAGGGTACCCCAAAGCCCAATTTGCCAGTGTCATGACAGAGCGGATGGGACTGGCATCTATCTTTCTTTCTATCTATCTAAAATTCCTGAAAGCAACAATTTCAGGAATTAAGGGGAAAATCAAAACAGTTTCAGATTCTATGAAACTAAGGGAATCTGTCAGCAGAAGTTCTACCCTAAAAGAAAGTCTAAAGAGAATTCTGTAAACAGAAACATGATAATAAGTCTAGTGCCTTGTCAACAGCATCTGCATTCGGAGTCAGGATTCTACTAGACAGTAATGAGGCACCTCCCCCTCCCTCTGTTGTCAGAGGAGACCTAGCAAGAGAGTCAGGAATTTCATGATCATCCAAGAGTGAGAAGGCCACCCTTGTTCTGTGGTGTTGGGTGAGGTCACCTGGAAAGCAGTAATGGAGAACTCCTCCCCTCCCAGTCAGTTTCCCAGTCAGGGGGAGGGGGCAGTCAGGGGAGGAGGAATGGGAAGCTGAAGCTCCCACCCCACCTTAGAAGCTCTACCCAGGGTGGCAACAGAGGTATGTAAGGTGAGAAATCTGGATTAATACACACTCCTGGTTGTAATGAGATGGCATCATCTCCTTCCCCTGCAGAAGCAGAATTTTTAAAAAGGTAGTTAAAACAAGGTTTAAATAAGTTCCAGAGTCTGATAACATAATACCCCAAAGTGAAGATTTTGAGTGCACATACTCATCAGACCAAGAACCAGGAAGCTCTCATAAAGAAAGCAAATAGATGGTAAATAGATGCTAATAGTGAGATGAGAGAGATGTTAGGATTGTCTGAAGATTTTAAAGCAAGCATGATAAAAATGCTTCCATGAGAGGTCATGAATACACTTGAAGCAAATAACAAAAATAGAAAGCCTTAGAAAGAAATATAAGAAATAAAAAAGAAGCCAGGCTCAGTGGCTCAGCCTGTAATCTCGCGCCTTTGGGAGGCTGAGGAGAGTGAATTGCCTGAGCCTGAGGGTTCGAGACCCGCCTGGGCAAGCGAGACCTCATCTCTACAATAAATCAAAAAATCAGCCAGGCGTGGTAGCGCACGCCTGTAATTCCGGCTACTCGGAAGGCTGAGGCGGAAGGATCGCCGGAGCCCAGCAGGTCGAGGCTGCGGTGACCGGAAGCAGCCACTGCATTCCAGTCTGGGCAACTGAGTGAGACTCCAACTCAAAAAAAATAAAAAATAAAAATAAAAAAAGAACCTAATGGAAGTATTAGAAATGAAAAATACAACAAGCAAATTACAAAGTCCAGTGGACAAGCTCAACAGCACAATGGATGCAGCAGAGCAAATAAATAAATAAATAAACAAGCATCAGTAAATGGGAAAATGAAACTGTAGAGAAATGACACAATCTAACCAACAGGGAAAACAAAAAAAAAAACTAAGGAGAAAAGTGAATAGAGCTTCAGGGACCCATGAAACTACATCCAAAGGTCTAACTTTCATGTTATCAGAGTCTGGAAGGAGGAGAGAAAGAGGATGAGGTTGAAAGAACTATTCAAAGAAGTAAATGGCTGTGAACTTCCCCTATTTGACAGGACACAAAAACCTACAGGTTCAAGACAATATGAGAATAACAAATTGGATAAAACCCAAAGAAATCTAGGGCAAGACATATGATAATTAAACACTGAAAACTAAAGATAGGAAGATATCTTTTTAAAATTTTCATTTAAAAGATGTGGGTCACAATATAAGATTAGGTATATAAATGGTCATTGTACAGGTAAAATTTGGGCCTCACTTTGGTTGCCACATCACCTGTTTTGAAATCAGGTACCCTTATTGATGAGGTATGCCATCCCACTCCCTCCCCTGGCAGTTTCTCAGTAACCAATCCCTTTCTTATAGTATTAAGATAAGTGTTCAGCGTCCATTTATGAATGAGAACATGTGGTACTCAGTTCTCCATTTCTGTGATAGATCACTGAGTATTACAGACTCTAAATCCATCCAAGTTGCTGTGAAGTTCAAAATTTTGTCCTTCTTTTTTTTTTGAGTTGGAGTCTCACTCTGTCACCCAGACTGGAGTGCAGTGGCCACTCCCAGCCACCGCAGCCTCGACCTGCTGAGCTCCGGCGATCCTTCCGCCTCAGCCTTCCGAGTAGCCGGAATTACAGGCGCACGCTACCACGCCCGGCTGATTTTTAGATTTATTGTAGAGATGAGGTCTCGCTGCCCAGGCGGGTCTCGAACCTGCCAACTCAGGCAATCCACTCACCTCAGCCTCCCAAAGGCGCGGGATTACAGGCTGAGCCACCGAGCCCAGCTAATTTTGTCCTTCTTTATGACTGTATAATATTTCATTGTATATGTGTACCATATTTTTTTAATCCAGTCTATTTGTGATGGGCAGCACAGTTGGTTCCATGTTTTTTCTCTTGTGAATAGTGCTGCAATAAACATGCATGTGCAGGTATCTTTTTTGTAGAATGATTTGAGTTCTTTCAGGTATATTTCCAGAAGGGGTATTGCTGCATCGTATGGGAGGTCAATTTTTAGATCTTTTAGGAATCACCACACTGTTTTCCACAGAAGTTATACTAGTTTACCATTCCACGAACAGTGTAGAAGTGTTCCCTTTACCCATATCCTCTCCCGTATCTTGTTTTTTGAGTTATTGATGATGACTATCCTGACTGGAGTTTGGTGGTATCTCAGCATAGTTTTAATTTGCATTTCATTGATGATTAGTGACGCTGAGCATTCTTCATGTATCTGTTGGCTGATCGGGTGTCTTCTTTTGGGAAGTGTCTATTCAGATCTTTTGCCCACTTTTTTTAGCTTAGAAAATATAGTTTATTTAAAAGTGAGAGAGAGAGAGAGAGAGGGAAAAGATTCCCCTCCCCAAGTTAGGAGAGGGGGCCAAAGCCAGGAAACATGACCTGGCCATAGCTCAAGGAGCACATGGCCACTCCATAGCTTAGCAAGGCCACCCAGTATTTAATAGTGCTGCTTGATTTTTCTTTTCTGCTTGTTTGAGTTCCTTGTAGATCCTAGATATTAGGCCTTCATCAGACATAGTTGGCAAATATTTTTTTCGCAGTCTGTGGGCTGTCTCCCCACTCTCTTGACGGTTTCTTTGGCTTTGCAGAAACTTTTTAGTTTGATGAGGTCTCTCTTATCTATCTTATCTCTTATGGCATGGGCAGTTGGGGTTTTGATCAGGAATTGGTTGCCAGTTCTAACTTCCATAAGGGTGTCTCTTGCATTTTCTAAAAGGTCCTTATAGCTTGAGGTTTTATGTTTAGGTCTCTGATCCATTTGGAGTTGATTTTTGTGTATAGCAATAGGTAGAGGTCTTATTTTAATCTTCTGCATGTGATCAGCCAGTTTCCCCAGCACTGTTTACTGAATAAGTTCTCCCCTACTCAGTGGTTGTGAGTAGAGGCTTTGTCAAAGATGAATTGGTTGAGATATTGAGGTTCTGCTTCTGGAATCTCTATCCTGTTCCAAGGGTCCATATGTCTATGCTTGTATTAATACCAAGCTGTTTTGATTATTGCAGCCTTATAATACAGTTTAAGGCCTGGAAGTGTGATACTTCCCACTTGATTTCTTTTGTTGAGGACTGTTTTGGCTATTTGTGGTCATTTATGAATCTATATGATTTTCTGTATTGTTGTATCCAGGTCTGAGAAGAAAGATGCTGGCAATTTACTGGGCATTGCGTTAAATCTGTAGATTGCCTTAACAGACAAGGATGGGCATCTTAACAGATGGACATCTTAACAGAAAGAAAATATCTTAAATCAATAGAGAAAGGTGACTTCTTACCGGGGGAGGGGGAAACAATTCCAAGGACAGCTGATTTCTCATCTGAAGTTGTGGAGACAGAAGGAAGTGGCACAATACTCAAATGCTGAAAGAAAGCATTTGTCATCCCAGACTTCTATATCTAGCAACATCTCTCAGAAATTATGGGGAAAACGAACAAAGTTTCAGATTACATGAAACTAAGGTAATCTGTCAACAGAAGTTCTAACCTAAAAGAATGGTTAAAGGGAGTTCTCTAAACAGAAAGTAAATGATTAAAGAAGGAAGCTTGAGGCATCAGAAAAGAAGAGAGAAACAGAAAACAGAATAGACTTTGCATCTCCTCTTGAGTTTTTGAAATTATGTTTGACAATTGAAGAGAAAATCATATACTGTTTGATGTGGTTGTAAATCTAGGTAAACAAAATGTTTGAAACAATTATATTACACAGTGGGAGGGTAAGGAGACATACAAGAGAGATACATTTTCTATACGTCACTTGACCTGGTACAATAATACCACCAATAGCTTGTGATAAGATATAGATACATAGACATCTGTACCTGGAGAAACCAAGAGAACTCTGCAACATGGATACTCAGAAACGCTATGGATGAAGCAAATGGCAATTCTCAAAAGTGTGCAAGTCAACACTGGAAGGTAAGAAGGAGAACACAAGTCCAAACAACAAAAACGGAATACAAAGACAGAGAAAATCGACAGAAAATGAAAAGTATAAAGGCAGACTTAAGCTCAACAATGTCACATTAAGTGTCAGTGGTCAAAATACACCAATTAAACACAGAGATTGGCAGAGTGCACTAACAGGTGACACAAGAATATGCTGCCTACAAAGAAACTAACTTCAAACATAATGACACAGGCAAGTAGAAAGCAAAAGCATGGAATAGATATGTTATGCAAATATGACCAAAGGAAAGCAAGACTGGCTATATTAATATCAGAGTTTTGTTTTATTGACACTTATTGGGTCCACAAGATGTTCACCAAAACATCAAAAAGACAAAATGTGAACAACTTCTCATTGTTGCAATGCCAATTATCAAGAAATAGAAGAATCATCAGGATAATAAATAGACAACAAAAAAAGATTCATAGGCCAGGCTTGGTGGCTCAGCCTGTAATCCCGGCACTTTGGGAGTCTGAGGCAAGTGGATTGCCTGAGCCCGAGGGTTCGAGACCAGCCCAGGGCAACTTGGTGAGACCTCATCTCTACACAAATCAAAAAATTAGCTGGGCATGATACCGTGCACCTGTAGTTTGGATTACTTGGAAGGCTGAGGCGGAAGGATCGCTGGAGCCCACCCAGTAGGTCAATGCTACAGTGGCCGTGAGTGTGCCACTGCACTACAACCTGGGTGACAGAGTGAGACTCCAACTCAAAAAAATAAATAAAAAATAAAGAGACTCACAGACTAGACTATGTGTCATGGTTCACCAATCAAGGAATGAATGCCTGTCAACCACTACCCAACAGAGATTGTCCCTAGAAGTTTACTTCATAAACCAGAAACCCACACTGATGCTGCTGCTGGCAGAAAATAATCATGGAAAAATGAGAAAGAGAGAAGGAGACTTTATCCAATAACCATACGTAGTAAGTAAGAGCCAAACTGCTCAATTTCTGCTCATGAGATTCAACAGGAGAATGAGGGATCGGGAGCCAACAACTCTAAGGCACCAGCTCTGCACCAGGTGACTGCTGGGTGCAGGAGTCTATTGACTCCAATAATGTATCTCAGATGCATAATTTTTGTGGACATACCCCTGCAAAAATCTGCCAAAGATCAACTAAAGACAGTTACCTCCATGGCAATTCACCATGGTATAGGAGGGAGAATCAGCATTAGATTGTTTTTATCAAATAAAACCAATAAAAGGGTGAAAAGGAGGAGGAAGAAAAGATCTAGGACCACTGTGAGTTTCCTCCCCTTGGGTAAGCAATTTGGCAGAAAGCTATCAAAGAGGTCACTCTGCCCCGTGTTCCTTGGACCTGTGTGGCTTGGTCATCACACTAAACCATGACAGATATTGAAGGACTTTAAAATCATACAAGTTTAGCTGTTCATTGCCTTCCGTTGTATTGTCCCCTTAGTTAGCCAGGAAATCTCCACTCCACTTTCTAGAATTTCATATGTAGATGTGTAGAAAATATGTTGTGCCAGCAAGTAAATGATGAAGGGAGCATTGATAGAATTGAGAAATAAATTGGAATATGATTTGTTTCCCCTTCCGTGGAAGATAAATTTGCAGAATCCGCTCTAATTAGCTTTATATAAACATGATTATGTAGCAATTACACATCCAGTTCTTGACAATAAAGAAAGAGCTGCAGGAATGATTCAAGATATGTGTAGAAGGACGATGATTGCAGCATTACGTGTACTCCTTAAACCATGAAACCAAATTCATTTCAAACACAGTTGAGAGAGGATAAGTAAAATATGTGCAAATGGAGGGAGAAATGCTATTTTCAAAAATAATGGAGAGGACCGTGATGGTGATGAATGATTTCATTGGTCACAACATTGTTGGTGGAGCAATCACTAAATGCAGGCACGTCCTGGACATGGGATACTGCCGTTGGCCTCCTCTTACAAATGAAAAAATTGAGGCACAAGAGCTTGCCTTACCGGTACAAAGTCTATGAAGGAAACAAGGAAGGTGTTATGGCACCTGAAGTAGGTTCTTAGGTCTCTCAGGAAGAAAGGAGGCTTCACAGCAGATTTTCGCAACAATAGTAGCTTGGGGTGGGGTGGCCCTTGACAGGTCTCAGTAAGTTGGCCAGGAACGTGGGAAAAGGACATGGCCCATCTTAAACAATTGGCAGTTGAAGTGCAGCAGGAACTGGTTAAAAGTTCTGCAACGCGTCCCTGGGTGGGCTCGAACCACCAACCTTTCGGTTAACAGCCGAACGCGCTAGCCGATTGCGCCCCGGAGACGCGGGCTGCCGTCGCTGTTGAGCCTCTATAGGAAGTGAGGACAGCGTTCCCAGGCCCCGCCTGCCGGGACGACTCCGCGGGCGCCGAGGCCTCCAGAGCCGGAGAGGCTGGAGCGGGAACCGTGGTGCTCGTCCCGCGGGACCACGTGCACCGGAGGCCGTAGCGCAGTCGAACGGCCTTCT
>NW_007233647.1:122320-139550 GCF_000164805.1 Carlito syrichta | reverse complement strand
GCTGCGAAGGGACCGGACCCCCGAGAGACGCGAAGGGTCTTTTCTTGACGCCGAAGGCGAGGAAAGGAGGGGGACATCGAGACAAGAAGGAGGGAGAAACGCAAAACGCTAGGAAGAGAAGCGCTCGAATTTGAAGCAACCACCTATTATTCTTAAAGGAAGAGCGCCGGTCACTTGCGCCCGTGGCTCGCCGTGATCGTGTAGCGGTTAGTACTCTGCGTGGTGGCCGCAGCAACCTCGGCTCGAGTCCGAGTCACGGCAGTGCCACTCCCGCAGCGCGTGCCTTCCTTAGCGGCCAGCCTCCGCATCGAGGCACCATCTCCCTGCAACGGGACAAATCAGAGCTGACCTGTGGCTCCAGAGTCGCCAGCAGTCAGGGGAATACAAGGCACCCCCTCCGTGCACCCCTGGGATCCAGTCATCTTCAAGGCCAGACTCGCCTCCTCACTCACCAAGTGCAGGACCCTTGGGTGCGGTGCTGCCTCTCAATTAGCATGCTCGAATTCTCCACTCATGAAATGGAGTGGCCTTACCCGTTTTTCTGGTTCAGAGATTTCCAATTGTAGGCCTAATCAGCACCTAATCACCACCTCTATCTCCATAGGGTATCCTGGTGGCTCACCCCTGTAATCCCAGCAGTTTGGGAGGCCCAGGAGGAAGAATCGCTTGAGCAGAGGAGTTCCAGACCAGCCTTGATTGCCTGTCTCTACTGAAAACAAAAAGATTTAGGCCACATCAGAAGTGAATGAGATGAGGTGATAATTGGCTTGCAGGCAAACTTGTTTTTTCTGGGGTTTTTTTGTTTTTTGTTTTTGAGTTGGAGTCTCACTCTGTCGCCCAGACTGGAGTGCAGTGGCTGCTCCCGGCCACCGCAGCCTCGACCCGCTGGGCTCCGGCGATCCTCCCGCCTCAGCCTTCCGAGTAGCCGGAACGACAGGGCCGCGCTCCCACACCCGGCTCATTTTTGATTTATTGTAGAGATGAGGTCTCGCCAAGTTGCCCAGGCGGGTCTCGAGCCCGCGGGCTCAGGCAATCCACTCACCTCAGCCTCCCAAAGCGCGGGATTACAAACTGAGCCACCGAACCCGGCTCTGTTTTTGTTTTTTAGGGATTTCTCTCACTATGTTGTCCAGGCTGGTCTCAAACTCCTCAGCCTCCACGAGTGCTGTGTTTACAGGCAAGACCATCGCTCCCAGCTGCAAACTGAGTCTTTTAAATAAAATCTAACAAATATTTTTAAAAATCTAAACTTATTGACTTTCCCTACCACTAACCCCCACCCCCTTCTTTACTATCAATAAATGAATAAATTAAAACTTACATAGACTATGGTGCAGAAATCAAAGTGAGGAGCCCGAGGAATTTTGACCCCCCAAAATCACCTAGATTAAGATATGGAAAATTTTCATCAGCTCAAAGAGTGGTTAGAACCCCTTTCAGTCAATCCCTACCCCATTCCCTCTTAGACAATCACCACCTCTATCTCCATAGGTTATTCTGCTTGTTCTTCAAAGTCACATAAAGGAATACACTTAAAAAAAGAAAAAGCAACATGATGGTTTGGGGATGTATTCATTTCGTTGCATGCTTCTGCTTTTTTTTAATGTTATTGATGAGTGTTATTCCAATGTGTAAACACACCACAGTTGATAGACAGTTGGGCTATTTCTAGTTTGAGCTATTGTGAGTAAGGTAGTAATGAATATTGTCCCATGGGTCTTTTCATGGACTAGTGCATTCATTTCTTTGGAGAATAAACCTAGTAAATAAATTGCTGGGGTTATGGGGTACATCTATTTTAACATTATTCAAAACTATCCAACAAATTTCCAGAATGGTTGCACTGTTTTACTCTGTCACCACCAATAAGAGATATAGTCTCTCTGCATTATTGTAACTTCCTTGTATGTGGTTGTCTTTGTAGCCTAAATTTACCCATTCCCAGTGGTGTGTAAGAGTGTATCATGGTATTTTAAATTTGTGTTTCCTGAATGAATAGTGATGTTGAGAATTCTTTCTTATGCTTTTTACCCATTAAGATACCCTCTTTTGTAAAGAAACACTGTTCAAGTGTTTTGCCCACTTTTAATTGGCTTGGCTCTTTTGTTCTCTTTTGTAGTTACACTTTCAATATGAGAATAGAAAACTTGAGAATATAGTACACAGAATGGAGTAAAGAGAATAGAAGGGAGTTTAATTGAACCAACTCACTCTCCAAGTTTTTTTAACCACTACCCCCCACCCCCCCACCCAGAGCAATGCATGTATTTCAAAGACATCCTCTTATTTAAAAAGAAAATGACGTGGGACACAAGAGACTATTCTGACCTCCTCCAAGTGTGTGCTTCCAGAAATGGAGAAGGGAATGGGAGTGGGAAAAGCAGAGAAAAGAATTGAAAGACAGTGAGGACCTTGCTCAGAGATGCACCACCGTATGTCTCGAACCTTCATCCTGTGCACTTGAGATGTAAGAAAATATATGAACTAATCAGCAACCAGGAATTTCAAAAACGTATAGGAAAATAGGAAATATACTCGAGTAGGCCAGACTAGTTAAGAAAAGCAGGAACAGATTGAAAACCAAACCAAACCAAAACACAAACCCACACAATGAATTAGGGGACACAGACTAACTTTGCCAGTAATCCTCAACATGACATGATGACTGCTACTTACAATGGATTGAAATCTCTCAGATAGATATAAAAGTAAATCTCAGCCATAGCAGTTAACTAGACACAAAAGGGATAAATATTAAAAGCAATACAAATCACTATAAACAAAAGAATGAGAATGAAATTATGAATATCAGAGAAAGGCAAATGGCACCAGAACACTTCACATTAGATAGTGTCTGCTCAGAATGGAATTGAGCCAAATTATTTTCGCCTGAACTTGCCTTCTTCTGTGTCCAACGACGGTGTGGGAAGGGAAGCAATCTTGAAGCGAAATGTCCATTGACTGGTTCTTGTGTAGCTCTGTAAGGCATCAGAATTTAAAAACAAGATCCTAGACTGGACTTTTCCAGGGACTCAAAAGAAGCATAAGAGAAGATGCACAGTGAGCATCCAGCCCAATATTTCAGCTTCCCGAAAAGTGGAGACGGGATCGCTGGGTTCTGAAGTCCTGTTTGGGAAACAAAGTGATGTGCGTCTCAAGATCGGAAAGAAAGAGTTTAGGAGGCACCAAGCGATGGAGAGGCAAAGAGACTTTCTCACCAAGTGAGATACTGGAGCAGAGACAACAAACAGTACGAATTTCTGTTTTGCCAGAGAGGTTTGTGAACCAATGGTACAGAGTCTACTTCAGAATGAGACTTTCTCCACAGTGAGGTCTTTTGATTAGAAGCCATGGCTTTGTAATATTGCCTGACGTATATCTCGTATGGAAGTCTTTGCTTTGGGTGTTTATTCTGTCACCTCTTCCAAGGCGAATACAGTGAAAATCTGAAAGCTGCTTTCTCCGCAAATTCTCTTCTCTCTTTCTAATGAAACGTAGCAGGACATATAGGCAGGTCGCACTGGTGGTTCAGTGGTAGAATTCTCGCCTCCCAAGCGAGAGACCGGGGTTCGTATTCCCGGCCAGTGCAGGTCTGTGGTTTTTCCATTTACTTGGAGCCTAACTTCCAGGAACAGCCTCCCCTCGCGTCATTTCAGGAGCAGGAGACACTCAGAAATCTCACCAAGCAGAGACTTGCCAGACGTTGGCTTGGAGGTCCTGCTCTGGAAGAGGAAAGCCCGGCATCATCTTTCTTGAAGGGGTAAGCCAAGCCACTGGCCAGAGCCACGGAGTAAGATGCACGAGCAGAAACGAAGTGCGTTTCTCTATCTTGTTCTCTTTCTGCTTCCAGTGACCATCAACCTTCACACACACTTTTAAATAGCCATCAGTTTCTATGGAGGTTACCAGTTTTTCACAGTTCCTGTTAACATTTTTTTTTCTTCCTTTGATAATTTTCACAGGGCTGATTTTGAAGAGCTGTTCAGCAGTCCAGACTAGGCCAACGTCCTGCATCATTTCTCTGGTTTTGGTATTTAGTAAAGTTTGCCTCATAGAACAGAGCTCTGGAAGAGATGTAGAGAGAACTGGTATGATGTTTTCTTTAAATGGTTGGTAGTGAAACAAACGAAATCTGCTGGGTTTTTTGTTTGGTTCTTTCTTTTTGTTTTTTTGTTTGTTTTTGGATGGGTATTCATTGTTGCTTCCATCTCTTTAATAGATATAGACTTATTTAGATTATCTATTTCTCCCTTCAAGGACTAGGTTCAATTCATCCAAGTTATCATATTTGTGAGCAGAGAGTCGTTCATAATATTCCTCTATTATACTTTTAATGTCCATGAGAGCCCTTCTCCTCCTCCTCCTTCTCCTTCCTCCTCCTCCTCCTCCTCCTTCCTCCTCCACCTCCTTCCTCCTCCTCCTCCTCCTTCTCTTCTTCTTCCTTCTTCCTTCTTCTTCTTCTTTTTGTATATTCTCTCATTACTTTTAGTTAACCAGCTAGAGATTTGTCAATTCTATTGATCATTTCAAAGAAGTAGCTTTTGGCTTTGATTTTCTCTATTAAAGTCCTGTTTTCAATTTTATTTATTTCTATTCTAATTTCTATTGTTCCTTTTCTTCTGCCTACTTGAATTGAATTTGGTCATCTTTTTCAAGTTTTCTAAAGTGTAAGTTTAGATTATTGATTGTAGATTTTTTTTTTTGCTACCATATGCATTCAATGACATTAATTTATCTCTAAGCACCATTTGTGCTGCAGCCACACCTTTTTATAAGTTACATTTTCACTTCCATTTAGTTCTAAATAGGTAATGTCTCTTGAGACTTTTTCTTTGTCCCATGTATTCTTTAGAAGTGTGATGCTTAATCTGCAAATCTGGGGTTTTCTGATTATCTTTCTCTTGTTGATTTCTACTGAAGTTCCACTGTAGTCTGACAACATACTTGGTATGATTTCGATTCTTTTAAAAGTTTTGAAATGTCTTTTATGGGCTGGAATGTGGTAGCTCTTGGTGAACATTCTCTGAGATCCTGAGAACTATATGCATTCTGCTCTTGTTGGATAAAGTACTCCGTAAATGTCAGTTGGATCCAGATGATTGATGGTGCCACACTGGGTTCAGTAGAAGCCTCAGGAAAGGTTGTGGTAAGAAATGGAATATTAAATTTATCTAAATCCATGGAGTCTGGAACCCCTCCATCTTGGAACCTGTGCTTTTTAGGGAAATGAATGAATCTTACTAAAAATAATGTATAATTGTGATAGCTACAGTGGGGAAGTCTCAACCTAAACTACGTTATTCATCTATGAGGCTCATGGTGGGTGGGGGGAAGGTGCTCTTTACTGTCTCAGAAACAATGTAATATGTTTTTGATTGGTGCACAGAGACTTCTAAAAGCCCAAATGAATCAAAAATGGCCTCTCTAAGCCAGGAAGGGTGGTTCATGCCTATAATCCCAACACTTTGAGAGGCAGAGATGGGAAGATCTCTTGACCCCAGGAGATTCAGGCCAGTCTGAGTAACATAAAAAGACCCTGTCTCTACAAAAATAAAAAACAAACAAACAAAATTAGCCAGGCAAGTATCTTTTATAATGTCTGCTAAAAAAAAAAAAAGTACAAATCTCTATTGTACCTTATAGCCTTAGAATTTTGCTAAGTAACAGTGGATTTTATTAAATGTTCAGATCATTGCCTACAAGATAATTACGAACATAAATTTATCAACTCCTGGCTTCTCATTACAGAAAAATTAAAGATGTTTCAGTGTGTTAGTAAACATGCCCTGGGTCACACTGAAACATTACACTATAAAATCATGAAAAGGTGTTAATGTACTGAATGGTGGTATCACTGAAATTAAAGTTATTAAAACTTAAATAGTTAAATTAATATATTATAAATAAAACTAGAAACTATAAGATAACTCTGTATGTGAGGAAAATAAGACGTGCCAGGCAAACAAATCTAAAAGGCACAAGGATGTGTTTTTGCTAAAGGAAAAAGAAAGTAATTTTTGTCCTAAAGCAAAATTATGAATTTTCTGCAATGAGAAAGAAGAAAAGTATAGGACAAAGCCTGAATAGATATAAGAAATTTGTAACAGGTTTGTGGAAGAGGAATTTGAAAAGGAATTCACTGTATGGTTAAGCTGGCTAAGATTTGAATTGATTTATTTATATGTTACTAAGAATTGATGAGCCTGCATGTCAAAAGTGCATTGGTACTAAGTTTTCTTGGTGTACTGTTCTGCTCAGGCTTTATTAAGTCTTTGAAAATTTAGGAATACGTAGTCCTCCCTAGGCAAACAGCTAAGTCAAAACTAGTTAACTTTCTGTATTTGCCTTTGGAGACTTTTGATTATCACTATAGTTCCGGAGTGACCTATGATTCTATTTTGATCAGTGCTTTAAATCTTTGTTACCTTTTTAAGAAACTTTCCAAAGTCCAATTAAACTTGTAAATTATGTCTCAATTTTTTTTTTAAATCTCAGACTGAGAGCTTCCAGAGTGCCTGGGAATAACTCAAAATAATCTATTCTCTCTCCTTATAAAAACAGAGACAACAAATGAATTCAGCCTATTTGATACGTTCAATTTGCATGGAAGCATTCTCACATAGGAAATGATAGGTTACCTTGTTGAGTTATATTTGTATGTGGTTAGATGCTATTAATGAGTTTCTCAGAAATTGTATGCTACTGTAAGGAATAGGATATGTTCTGGTAGATAGTTATTAGTCATAATCCTAGGTATTACCTTAGAATATTGTGTGCCACAGAAACAACCACATTTCCTTGTCAGTTGCATCATTATTATAACGCATGCTCATCAGATCTGTAACCATGTGGCCATTTTAAACCTTGTCATCCACAGATAGTTCATTATTTTGCTCTGATGTTTTCCTGAAAGCGTTTGTAAATAACCTAATCTTCAACTCTTTTGTTTTGCTTTGTTTTACTTTTCTCCTTCTCTCCTCTCTCCCCAGTTTTGTTTTTGAGGAGATTAATGAAAAGGACTGACAAACACAAGTTTATTTTTTTTATTTATTTATTTTTTTTTTTGAGTTGGAGTCTCACTCTGTCGCCCAGACTGGAGTGCAGTGGCCGCTCCCGGCCATCACAGCCTCGACCTGCTGGGCTCCGGCGATCCTTCCACCTCAGCCTCCCAAGTAGCCGGAATTACAGGCATGCACTACCACACCCAGCTGATTTTTTGATTTATTGTAGAGATGAGATCTCGCTGCCCAGGCGGGTCTTGAACCCGCGGGCTCAGGCAATCCATTCACCTCAGCCTCTCAAAGGCGTGGGATTATAGGCTGAGCCACCGAGCCCGGCTCACAAGTTTATTTTTTAAGATGATATATTTTTAAATTTTCAATAGCATAGGGGTATGAATAGTTTTTGCTCTGGGCTTTAAGTGTACCCACTATCCTCACCTGTGCACAGTATACCCGATGGGTGATTTTTCATCCTTCTACCCCTTTTCCCCCCTCTCTCCTCTGAGTCTCCAGAAGCACAAGGTTCTAATGTTAAGATTCTGCCACTGGACTGAGAACTTCTAGACTCTGATGAAGAAACTAATTGGTTCACTAAACTGCTAATCCAACATTAAAGAGAACAAAAGCAAATTACATGGGACTGAAAGAACTCATGAAGTAGGATTATGGTTTCTGTATGGCCCTTTGTTTGAAAATTGCTTGTCCTTAATATTTTTTATTCCAGATTGAAGGAAAGCTTTATCTTAAGCTATCTATAGTTTATAGCAATTTGGGAAAGTGAATCTTTGTGAGCAAAGAGCAAATGTTACTTATTCCCTTACCCTAATCTCTTCAGAATTTGGAAACTATTCATAAGTATTCTCATTTTCATGGCAATATGCCTATTTGCATAAGCTCAATGCAAATCTGTTATCTTTGTGACTGGAAATAATTGGAAACAGTGGTTATATGTCCAAGGCTTTGAATCACACATCATGTTTGAAAATGCCCACAGAATCAGCTATGATGCAGTTGTTTTTAAAAACTAAGGTTGACTTTATAGAGACAACACAGCATCTTGAAAACAACAACAACAACAAAAATTGGCTTGATTCCTGGCTTTAAAGTTTCCCTGACCTTATGAATGAAAGATCAGGAACATTACAGACATTTTGAGAACCTTGAGAAGAAAGAACTTTACCCAAATCTATGGTATTGTAGGCAAGTTGGATGGCAAGCCCTTGGTTTGGCTTCCTAGCATGGAGAGGGTTTTAGAAGCCACATCTGAAATTCTTTAAGAAAAGTTCCAAAGAAGCAGACTTTAAAAGAGCAAAGATTGTCAATTACTATTCTTGCTCCTCCTATGTGAATAATCATATGAAGTTAATTGAAACTAGCGTGACTTTGTAAACAAATGAGTAGTTTTATTGTGATTATCTTTTTTAAAAATGGGGACAAGTGTAGAGAAAAAAATTATTCCACTGAAAACTAGTACTACGATAATACAGACTATAGTACTGCTTATGGCCCTAAAGTATTTTTAATCTATCGTCTGCCCTGTTCCTGAAGACTTACAGGCTGGTTCTGGGCAATTTGATGCAAAGTTTAGAGGGCAGCCTTCCCACCTGTTGCATGGGCCTCTCAGGGAGTTCACCAAGATGCCCTTTGCCATAATAGAGACACTCCAGGTGCAAACCAGGAAAATACGCTTTGACCTCGAATCTGAAGGTCCTGACTAACTGTCCTCTGGACTCAGAGATGGAGTTCATAGTTTGTTCTAGCCACGAACCTTTTTGGTTTGTTTGTTTGTTTTGTTGTTGTTATTTTGCTTGTTTTGGTCCATTTTCATTGGTTTGGTTTGTGGAGACCTTGGCTAATGTGCATACTTCAGTATTATCTTCCTGATAGTCATCACTGTAATCCCCCTGGCACACTATATTCTCTCAAGGGTCTTAAATGTATGTTCACAGCCACCAGCAGTATACCAGGTGGTTTCACTGTGATTAGACAGAAAACAAACTGAACAACAAAAGTAGTATTTGTTCAATGAGTCTTAAGTCGTGACTTACGAGTTCCTTGCTGACAGAGGCCAACCAACCGCAATGGTGGCAGAGAGAGGCGTGTAGGTCCAAGTTGTGGCCAATCTCTCATAAATGAGAGTCTGGCCAAGAAGAGGGAGTGGCTAAAAATAACAGTAATAATAAATGGGAAGACTATTGGGCTGAGAAGGCCTAGAGTTTTAGGCCCCTATGTAAGCAAACCAAAGCACAATGTAAACAGTAAAACAAAACTAGAAACTTTACCAACCAGAAACCACCAACTTTCCTCTAACTACGGACTTTCCATTCCAACCAATCAAATATGTTTTCTTTGTCATGCTTTTGTTGACACTTTATTAGACTTTCCCCTCGCACCCCTGGGTCTGGGTGACTGCAGCTCCTCACTCCGTACCCACTGTCCTTTACTGATCTGCCCGGACAGGGCTAGGCGCTGGCCTGGCATTGGTTCTCGCCATTTCCTTTCTCAGTTCTGTTCGGAGGGCTGGGCTAAGTTGGACACCGAGTGAGTGGAAGTCAAGGCAGGCACCTCGGTGGCTCCCTTGGAAGGGACTGGCAGGGGGGAGACACAAACTCCATGTTGCCCCTTGCAGGTGGGTCTCCAGGGCCTGGGAGGGGAAACTGGAAAATCAAGAAATAACTATTTATTTAGGGATAAGGCAACAAACTGCCAATAAAGAGCTGCAGGAGTTGAACGTGATTATTGGGAGAGAGAGGGGTAGGAGAGAATCAGGGCACTGCCGTTGTTCAAAACAAGCTTTGGGCATATGTGACTTTGATAAAAATGTATAGTGCATAAAAAACCATTCCTGCTTACAACTGATCACAGCCAGTGACTGATTTCTCTGCTCCTTTTCCTGCTCCACTTATCCAGCTTTAAAGAAAAAATCATTAGCCCTTCATATATATGAAAGGTTTTAAGTTCATTGTTTGTATTTTGAATTTAAATTTTTTGTAGTCATAAGTGTCACTCTAAAGATTCTGGGTTTTATGTCATGTGCATGACAGGTTCAGGACCCCCTATCCCCAGATAGAATTCTTTGGCATGTTGAATAGTTTAAGCTGAAGGAATTTCAGAAAACAATAGAAGCAGGAAAATAACTCTCACCCTTTCCCCCTTCTCCCCTGAGTTAGGTCATAAGACCCTTTGTGAGAGGTGCCCTCCCCATGCCCAGAGGAAAGGAGCTCCCTTGTGTCTGAAGACACAGGGACGCAGAGAAGAGTCGGAACAAACAGGCCTTGCTGCGTTTCCCCCAGTTCACCACCGTTAGGTCACACCCCTTTTGCCCTATCATAGGATTGGGGGGAAACCAGAATTATCTTTTGGAGGGTGGGTCCCTTGTAGTATAGGCTTCCCCTGCCGGGTAAGTGTTCTAGGGACCCAATGACATCAGTGTACTTAGCAGCATTTTTGTGAGAGGTTGTTTTCGACTTCAGTCATTTTTTTTTTTTTTTGAGAGTCTTTCAATGTGTTTGCCTGTTTCATGATGGGTGATTTACAAGGACACATGCCCACATCATGTTGGGAGTTCGGCAGTTTTTGACCAAAACAGTATGAACCCCATGACCCATCTTCCCCATTTACCTGATTTCACCCTGAACAGCTTTTTTTTGTTTTCCTCAATGAAGAAAGTCCTCAAAGGGGAACATTTTGCTGATGTGGAAGAGGTGGGGAAAAACACAGCAGAAGTACTTTAAAAGGCATAAAAAAACCCAATGTATTCAAAAACTGCTTTGAGCAGTGTAAAAGGCATTTATTTGTATTGCATCAAACTGAACTTTGAAGGTGACTGAACTTTAAACATGTAAGAATAAATATACATTTTTAAATAAATGAATCCCGGTTTTTGGGGGGTCCCCCTGTATTTCTCCACTACTATCCACTGTTCAGTCAAACCTACTGTAAAAACCTGCCTCCGTTTAACTGTTTCTTCAGGCCTTCATTTCCTTATTGAGGTTTTTGTGTTAGAGAACTTTTACTAAATAAATATGTATGCTTTTCTCTAGCTAGTCTGCCTTTTGTTTAGGGACCACAGTAATGAACTTAGGGTGTTTGAGGAAAAATTTATTTCCTCTCCTTACCTGTAGAAATGTCTTCCATTAAAAAATATAAAAGTTTTTTTGGATCAGATTTGGGGCAAGATATTAAATCATTATTCCCCTTGTAATGAGTTGAACAGGTAAGCAAATACACTCCCAGTTTCCCCTGGAAGAATTAATTCTGTACCTTATTTTCTGGTGATCCTTGAAGGTTAAACCTGCTGGAGACTGAGGGGTTTTCCTGGGATCTCCCAACCAAGGAGATTACTGCTCACCAGTGGATTACTACTCTCTCCCTGGAGGGTCCACATCTACTGAAAATTATCACTGGTGTCTCTTGAATGTAACTAGTTTGTTGTTGTTGTTTTGAGGTGGGGTCTCATTCTGTCACCCAGACTGGAGTGCAGTGGCCGCTCCCGGCCACCGCAGCCTCAACGTGCTGGGCTCCAGCGATCCTTTGCCTCAGCCTTCCGAGTAGCTGGAACTACAGGCGCGCGCTACCCCGCCCCGCTCATTTTGATTTATTGTAGAGATGAGGTCTCGCCAAGTTGCCCAGGCGGGTCTTGAACCCGCAGGCTCAGGCAATTCACTCACCTCAGCCTCCCAAAGGCGCGGGATTACAGGCTGAGCCACCGAGCCCGGCTGAATGTAACTAGTTTTAATCATATCTAGTCTTTGTATAGTGTTGCTTCCAAAATACGAGAGCAAAAAGTCAGTAAGAACAAGCAAGGTGCCAAGTGTCAGGAATAGTAAGTTTTATGTGTGTTTGCTCGTTTCATCCTTATAACAGGCCTATGTCATGACACCATCCTCATTTTACATAGGAGAAAACTGAGTCACAGAGATGGTATGTAACCTGTCCAGGATCACTCAGCCAGTGAAGTAGTATTTGAAGGCAGGAATTTATACCTAAGGCAGCCGGGATTCAGAAGACATTCTCAGAACTGCTGTGTTTATACTGCTCCTAAACAGAGAAATGCAAATGGTAAAAATGCTGGAAAGGAAATATAAGCCTGTGTATTTCTTTTGAAGAAGCACCAAAGGAGGAGTGAGATGACAGGCATAACACTGTCTTGAATATCTTCAGGATTTGCCTGCTTCCCCAGCATCCTTCTTATCGCAACAACTGCCCCTCAAAGGTCTTCAATGAAACAGAATTCCTGCCAGAACTGGGTGTGTCCCCCCTTTATGTCTTCCTCTCACCTGCCCCACCCCTTCCGTATTTACCCTGTTCTTCCACTTTCAGGTCATTCAGTTTTTTTTAAGTTGAAAATATGAATAATACATACAGCAGAAGATAACCAGTCATCCCTATTCACGCCACCTGGAATATCCTCCTGTTAATGTCTGTACATAGTTTTTTTCCAATTCATTTATTAAGTTATTCGCATGTCTTTTGCAAAATCATACAGGCATATTACACACCATTCAAGTAAGGTAGAAAAGTACAAATATGTAAAACTTGTAATCAAGTTAAATTCAAAACTAACTTTGGTTAACATTGGAAAAACACTGAGGGAGGTATTCTGTCCTGGTGTATCTACAGAGAGAAGGATATATATTCCAGCTAGACTGGGCCTCCCAAAAAGGAAAAAAAATAATAAGCATACATATATAAATATGCTTTTACTAAATTAACCTCTTATAGACCCTGTTTTTATTTTAAAATACTGGATTTCATAGTGCATGAATTTAACTGAAGAAAAACACACAGAAACAGACATGAAGGAATTATTGAACTTCTAGTCCCACATAGAAGCTTTTCTAAAAGAAGCCTCTGAGGCTAAAAATAAGTTAAATTAAATAAAAGACATGAAGAATTGGAGAAGCTTTTTTACCACCCTTTTATTTTTTTGGGGCGGGGAGACACAAGGTCTCACTGTGTTGCCCAGGCTGATCTCCATCCTCCCACCTTGGCCTCCCACATTGCTATGATTGCAGGCATGAGTCACTGCACCCGACCTTTTATAACATTTTATAATCACATTTATTAAAGCGGGATTTGAAAATGGTACAATGCATCCATTTCAAGTTTGTGGCATTTCTATTACTGCAAAATGTTCTCTTGTGCCCTTTGCGGTCAATCCCTCCACCACTCGTTATCCCAGGCAATCAAGAGCTTTCTGTCACTACAGGTTAGTTTTGCCTGTTCTCAAAATTCACCTTGGTGGTCCCACACTGCATGCCATCTTTTCACCACTTAGCATGATGGTTTTGAGATTCATCTAAGCTGTCATGTGTTTCTGTAATTTGTTCCACTCTATTGCAGAGAATTATTCCATTGGGTGAGTATATCACAAATGCGTCCATTCACCTATGAAGGACGTTTGAATTGTTTCCAGTTTGGGGACTATTACACAGAAAGTTGCTAAGAACAAGTCCTTCTCGTGGGCATATTTTTCATAAATTTCATTTCGAATTTGTTGCTCTTTAATACTAACTTACTTTGTAAATGGATATTACGTTCACAAATACAAAATTCATTCAAATGTTACAAAGGCCTGAAGCAAAAGTCTACACCGTTTTCTTTATATTTCATAATTAAGGGGAGATCTTATCTTAAATATTGTTTTCTATGGGAAAATCCTTAATATAAGCCACATGCTGTGCTAGGCATATTATTAGTTATCCCATTTAGTCCATGCAATGACTTTGAGATACTTAATACTGTCATTTTCCTGTGACACTTTCAAATTCGAGGCCTAGTAGACTGAAAGAGGTGGCCCAAGATCAAAGAGAAGGCAAGCGGTGGCACCAGGGTTGTAAGGCAGGCCTTCCCCAAGGCAGACAGAAACTCATGTCTGTCACAATCTGGGCATGTCTGATAGGCCTGGAAATTAATATCCAAGCAGTTCCCAGCCACAGTGTGTGTCAGCTACTCTTGGTCAGCAACTCCTCAATCAGGGATCTGGAGCATAAATTAGTGATGAGAGACCAAGATCAAGAACATTTCTTAAACACTCTAAACACCCAAATTTTCTTATCAGTAAGGCACTGAAAGTTGACTTAGGTCTTAGTTCATATTATCTTCTCTTTAAAAAATGTATTATTATTAGAGTCGAGTTCTCACTCTGTGCCCAGGATAGAGTGCAATGACATGGGCAATCCTTCTACCTCAGCCTGGCAGTCCTACCTTAGGCTCCCTAGTAGCTGGGACTGCAGGCACATAACACAACGCCTGGCTAATTTTTTTTATACTGCAAGACCTGCTACATTGCCCAGGCTGGTCTGGAACTCCTGGGAGCCTCCCACCTTGTCCTCTGGGATTACACACTCCTGTTGGTCCATTTTCTATTTGAGCAAGAAACCTCCCACTGCTGTCCATTTTCTACTGGGGAGAAGTAAACAGCTCGTCTTCATCCATTATCCAACTAGATCAGCCCCTAGGACGTGAGACTTCAGCTGGCAGCGTCCTGAATACTGGCCGGACTTCTTGTTCTTCCTGTTGGTTTTCTTTTATTTGGGGGGGAGGGTTGGAGTCTCATTCTGTGGCCCAGGCTGGTGCAGGCTGGAGTGCAGTGGCACTCACAGCCATCTCAGCATCGACCTCCTGGGCTCTGGGGATCCTTCTGCCTCAACCTTCCAAGTAGCCGGAACTACTTTTTAAAATAAATTGTTGAGAGGAGGGTTCGCCTCGTCTTGTTAAATTGTTGAGACAAGAGGCTGAATCAGGTGAATTGCCTGAGCCCGCGGGTTGGAGAACAGCCCAGGAAATTTGGCAAGACGTCATCTCTACAATAATCAAAAACCAGTCGGGTGTAGTAGTGTGAGCTTGTAGTTCCAGCTACTTGGAAGGTTGAAGGAAGGATTGTCAGAGCCCAGCAGGTCGATGCTGGGGTGGCCGTGAGTGTGCCACTGCTCTCTAGCCTGGGCGATGAGTGAGACTCCAACTCAAAAAAAAAAAAAGAAATGATGTCTGAGGAAAGACCGCCATTTAAATGGTGGAAGGTGGGGAGGGAAAAATGACTGGTAGAAGCCTCCACGGACAGAGCCCGGTGAGAAACTGAAACAGCCTCCTCACGAGATTTCCCGTTTTATACTGGCGGGGGCTGATGCGGTTTCAGAGCTTCTTGCCAAGACTCAGGGGAGACGGTGGCTGGGACCCGCGGGCGTTGGTGGACATGTGCAAGGTACCCAGGCAGCAGGAGAGCCATTTCTGTCCACAGAGCAAGCATGTCGTGTCTCCACATATGCGGGGCTACTGACAGCTTTGTTTCCAAGGTAGTCTTCACCACTTCTGGGTGCAGTCCTTAGATGGTTCTATGAGGTCATCACATAACCCTCTAGCACAGCAATGCCCCCTCCATACTGCTATCTAGGCAAAAACTCTGAAAGAGACACCTCTAAGAGCCGTGGAAACGCTAAACTTACAAGGCAGTAAGAAGTCAGACTTCAGCAGTAACCCGGTGTTACTGCTGAAAAGCTCTGCGTTGGAAAGCGAGTTCCATGAAATACATCTCACATAGACTCTAGTTGCCTAACAAAACATTTTGCTTTCGCTAACTAGCCAAAAATGCTTCCCCCAAAATACATTCCAACCTATTTCTAAAGAGAAGAGCCCAGACACCAGCCCTCAGTCACCAGAAGAACCTCTCATACACTCGGTGCTCCAGTCCCCAGATCACTCAGCCACACTCACCATGAGACCACCGCGCTCGTGTGTGACAATGGCTCTGGCCTCTGCAAGGCAGGCTTTGCGGGAGATGATGCCCCCCGGGGCTGTCTTCCCTTCCATTGTGGGCCGCCCTCGCCACCAGGATGTGATGGTGGGAATGGGCCAGAAGGACAGCTACGTGGGGGTTGAGGCTCAGAGCAAGCGAGGAATCCTAACTCTCAAATACCCGATCGAGCACGGCATCATCACCAACTGGGATGACGTGGAGAAGATCTGGCACCACTCCTTCTACCACAAGCTGCGTGTAGCACCTGAAGAGCACCCCACCCTGCTCATGGAGGCCCCCCCTAAATCCCAAAGCCAACAGGGAGAAGATGACCCAGATCATGTTTGAAACCTTCAGCGTCCCTGCCATGTACGCCGCCATTCAAGCTGTGCTCTCCCTCTATGCCACTGGGCGCACTACAGACATCGTCCTGGATTCAGGGCATGGCGTCACCCACAATGTCCCCATGTATGAGGGCTATGCCCTGCCCCGTGCCATCATGCGCCTTGACCTGGCTGGTTGCGACCTCGCGGACTACCTCATGAAGATCCTCACAGAAAGAAGCTATTCCTTTGTGACCACAGCAGAGCGAGAAATCGTGAGAGACATCAAGGAGAAACTGTGCTATGTGGCCCTGGATTTTGAGAATGAGATGGCCACAGCAGCCTCCTCTTCCTCTCTGGAGAAGAGCTTTGAGCTACCAGATGGGCAAGTCATCACCACTGGCAATGAGCGCTTCCGCTGCCTCGAGAGCCTCTTCCAACCTTCCTTCACTGGCATGGAGTCCACGGGAATTGACGAGACAACCTACAATTCCATCATGAAGTGTGACATTGATATCCGTAAGGACTTATATGCCAACAGTGTCCTCTCTGGGGGCACCACCATGTACCCTGGCATTGCTGACAGGATGCAGAAGATCACAGCCCTGGCCCCCAGTACCATGAAGATCAAGATCATTGCTCCCCCAGAGCAGAAGTACTCAGTGTGGATCGGGGGTTCTATCCTGGCCTCTCTCTCCACCTTCCAGCAGATGTGGATCAGCAAGCCTGAGTATGATGAAGCAGGGCCCTCCACTGTCCACAGGAAGTGCTTCTAAAGCCAGAACAGTTTTTTCTAAGGATCTCTTGAGACTGCTCTTTTACAGTCATGAGACATTAAAAACCCACAAACCTTAAAAACAAACAAACAAACAAACAAACTTAGGATATTGTAAGAGAAAAAAAAAAAAGCCAGACACGAAAAACAACAACCTGCAGCAAACTACACACCCCAAAAGGGAACATATGCACAAAACAATCAACTGACAGGTCTTCCCTTCAACAAGAAACAACGGGGGAGAGCGCGAACGCAGCCCCCCACTACCACGAGTTATGCAGCCGAACCTCCCACACTTGGGGAAATCGCCGAGACCAGCACGCCCAGAGCGCAAGAGAGAAGCCTTGCCCCAAGGGGAAACCACCTCGTGATCCCGGTGTTTCTCCTTCCGAGC
>NW_007233647.1:107172-121806 GCF_000164805.1 Carlito syrichta | reverse complement strand
CCACCGCTCCTGGGGGGGGGCGGGGAGCGCGGAGCCTTCCGTTGGGTCTGAGGCCGCCAAAGGGACCCTGGTCTGGGTCCTGCCGAGGGCCCTTTTGGCGCCGGCGGCGGCCGGGGCACCCGCTCGAAGTAATGGCCCTGAACACGCCGAGGACAGTGGTTAGGGTCACAAAGGACACCGGTTCCTTTTCAATCCGGCTATCCTTGTGACGGAACATTCAACTAAAGCGGGAAGCCATCCGACCTCAGAGAGGAATCATAGCTATAAAACTAGAAACTGCTCAGGTGACTGCAAATCTGCTGTCCTTCTGTGGTTCTACTATTAGTGGTGATATAAAGACAGTTGTCCAATCTAATTTCATGAATCGTGCAGCTTTAAAAATCAAATACAGTATTGTACAAACATTCTCCCACATACGGTGTTGACCTTTGTCATCTCTTCCACAGCCACTGTCAGTTGCATTTTGGCAGAGACTTCAAGGCAAGCAGAGAAGTGGGAAGGCTTTTTTAAAGAAAAGCTTCAGGTATGCTTGAATTGGAGGTTGCCAGCACGGGAAAGCTGTAGACAGGGGAAGGAAATCAAAATAATTTACCCAAAATAGATTTCTTTGGCACATTTTTTTTTCTTTTTGAGTTGGAGTCTCACTCTGTCACCCAGACTGGAGTGCAGTGGCACACTCCAGGCCACCGCAGCCTCGACCTGCTGGGCTCAGGCGATCCTTCCGCCTCAGCCTTCCAAGTAGCTGGAACTACAGGTGCGTGCTACCACACCCGGCTGATTTTTTGCCCAGCTAATTTTTTGATTTATTGTAGAGATGAGGTCTCGCCAAGTTGCCCAAGCGGGTCTCAAACCCGCAGGCTCAGGCAACTCACTCACCTCGGCCTCCCAAGGCGCGGGATTACAGGCTGAGCCACTGAGCCCGGCCTTTTGGCACATTTTAAGATGGCTGTCAGAGAGCCAGCAAACAGGAGTAGCCCTGAAAAGCTGGCATTTGTATGGGAAATTTGCATCTGTACAGAATCTGCATTATTTTAAAAAATCATGTTTATTTTGTTTTTTTTTTTTTAGGGATGAGGTCTTGGTCTGTCCCCCAGGCTGGAGTGCAATGGCATGATTATAGCTCATGGCAGTGTCAAACTCCTGGGCTCTAGGAATCCTTCTGCTTCAACCTCCTACCTGAGTAGTTTGACTACAAGTGCACCATCATGTCCAGCTAATTATTTTTATTTTTATAGACTTGGTTACCCAAGCTGGTCTCAAACTCTGTAGTTCAAGCAATCCTCCTGCCATGGTATGACTCAGTGCTGGGATTACAGGAGTAAGCCAACACATCTGGTCAGAAATTGCATTAATCTGACCTTCCCTTCTAGAAAAGTTGAACTGAGTTTGACACATTTAAAGGTCCAAAAGAAGCATTTGCCATCTATTCTCTTTGAAGGCTGGTACTGTAAGATTTTATCTACTTTACACGACCACCTCTGCTACCCAAGCCTCCTCTTCCCTCCCTCCCATAACCTGTCTTGCCACTGTAACCTGATTTCCCATCATAACCTGTTTGGGGCCATGCTCTGATTTGGGGATTATTGAAACTCTCAACATAGAAGAAGCATCAGTCCTACAGTCCTTGATGTTCTCCCAAATACCCAGGAAATCACTATTTCACTGCACACATTAATGTTTTACTTAAGGGGGTAGGAAGCTTGGTAAAGTGTCCTAAGATTTGGAGTCAGACTTCAGGAGATGTGAGTCAGGCTTTAGAGTGAGATGTGAGTGACCTTTTCTTTCCTCATCTTTAAAATGGGGAATAGTTGGGAGACTGAGGAGTAAAAACATGGGAATCCCAGTGCAAAGCCTGGTACTGGAGTTACTTTTATCATTGGAATAAATCCCCCTCTCCCCTGTAGGTAGTAACCAGCATGTCCAGCTTTCCACTGAGGCAGGCATGTCTGTCTTTTCTCAGAGAGTGTGAAGAGTATAAAGATCTCATAGAAGCTGTGCTGGGAGAGGAGCTGCTGTTTGAGGAAGGGGACCTGTTGGAAAAGACAGAACAGCTGTAAGACCTGGATAAGGAGGTGCCTGTGTTGGAAGTGTGTGAATACTGTTTGAAGGGGGCAGCTCAGTCTAGTTGGATAAAGAAAAAAATTGTGTAAAGAGAAGGGCAGAAAGCTACGTAGTAGGCATAGAACTAGACTAAAACACCAATGGGGCTGTGATCCACTTAGAGCTCTGAACTTCTTCATTAGATATCATATGAATAAAATGGAGATAGATGCCTGTGTTGGAATCCTAGCAATGTAGCCTTTATCTGTCTGCCCTTGGTCAAATGTACTTAAGTTTACTGCATGTCAGTTACCTCCGCTATATCATCTATAAAATGAAAATGCTGATAATTTCCATCTTAGAGGGTTATAAAGATTAAATTCATTATTACAAGAGGTTAGAACCATCTCTAATACATATGAAACTCACAACAGTTATTTGCTGTAGTTATTGTAATTGCTCTTATTTTGAAAGGTGTGGTAATTATCATTAATTGACTAACATTTCTGTAAGAGATATTTCGAGCTTTCCAAAGTGCCCTTTATGATAAATATCTTTCTTCTCCCAATTTTTTAAAAAAGTAACATTTTGGCCATTGCCTTGCAAGACTCTGGTGTGGCTGTGTGTTCTTTGAGCTATGGCTGTCACTATGCTTCCTGGCTTTGGCCCCCTCCCCAAACTTGGGGAGATGAATCGTCTCTCTCCCTTCTCTTTCTCCCTCTAATTTACTTTTATTTTATTTTATTTTTTTATTTTTTGAGTCGGAGTCTCACTCTGTCGCCCAGACTGGAGTGCAGTGGTCGTTCCTGGCCACCGCAGCCTCAACCTGCTGGTCTCTGGCGATCCTTCCGCCTCAGCCTTCCAAGGAGCTGGAACTACAGGCGTGTGCTACCATGCCTGGCTGATTTTTGATTTATTGTACAGATGAGGTCTTGCCAAGTTGCCCAGGCGGGTCTCGAACCCACGGGCTCAGGCAATCCACTCACCTCAGCCTCCCAAAGGCGCGGGATTATAGGCTGAGCCACTGAGCCCAGCTTAATTTACTTTTAAATAAACTTTTCTTTCTTCACCAAAAAAATAAAGTAGCACTCTATATGGAGCATTAACTGGTACGGCTATTGAGTAGATAGATAACTGAGCAGCTGTTGTCTAGAAAATGAATTATTAATTTTCTAAGGGCCAGCTTTGCACATCCTTAGATGGTTTTAGACATAGGGTAGATTGTAGCATTCAGAACATCTTTTACCCCTTTGTTAAAGTAAAATCTTGGAATCTCAAATGTGTAAAACCCAAAAATGCAGAGATATTGATTGAAGGGTCCATAGGCCTGGAGCTCCTGTTTTTCCTCAGTATATGTCTTTACTTCCCCTGATACTTTATAGGATATCCATGGAGCAGAGTTTGAAAGACAATCTGTAGATAACTACTCAGTGGGACAATAAGGAGAAGATTCAAGCATCATATGGGCAGAGGACTGTAAATGTTTAGTCAAGCCTTAGCATAGCATGTTTCTAAGCATTAATTAAATGCTTACTTGTATGTATACACTGTACTGAGTGCTGTAAATTGGGTAATACATGGCACTGTCTTTATCCTCACAGAGCTTACATTCTACATTGGAACCCGTGAGAAATATTTATACAATAATTAGAAAACAATGAGATCCAGCCGGGCTCGGTGGCTCAGCCTGTAATCCCGCGCCTTTGGGAGGCTGAGGTGAGTGGATTGCCTGAGCCCGCGGGTTCGAGACCCGCCTGGGCAGGCGAGACCTCATCTCTACAATAAATCAAAAAATCAGCCGGGCATGGTAGCGCATGCCTGTAATTCTGGCTACTCAGAAGGCTGAGGCGGAAGGATCGCCGGAGCCCAGCAGGTCGAGGCTGCGGTGGCCGGGAGCGGCCACTGCCTTCCAGTTTGGGCGACAGAGTGAGACTCCAACTCAAAAAAAAAAAAAAAAAAAAGAAAACAATGAGATCCAACATAGAGTAATATAATTGTACTCAGAACTTATTTACTCTCAATTTACTGGTTATGGATTACCTTCGTATCATCAAAAGAATCGTGTCCTTCTTGACCCTTTCATTGATTTTTTTCTTTTACCTTTCAGTTGACAACAGATGCACCTGCCCAATACTTCTGAACCTGGCTTTTTCAGTCATTTACTGTCTAATGCTTGATGTATATAGCATGGAGCTGAAGTGAGGAACTGAAGGGGCATCTTTTTAAAGCAAAGTTAGGGGAAAACAAAAACAAAACCACAAAAACCTCAAGACTCTTCCCTTATTTCCATTGCCACAGGCATAACTTGCTTGAGAATTTAACTTGGGGAGTTCCTTAGGAACATTTTAAGAAATGCCTCTGCTGAAACTCCTATAACCTATCATTCACTGCATTCACTTTTACATTTTACTCTTCTCTCCTGCCTTAGGAATATCCCTTAATTCAGGATCAGGCCCAAGAACTGACCCTCTTACAGCAGAAGATACAGGAAGGAAAAAGTATCTGTTATCGTGTCACCCAGCATGTGAAGAACACAGTCAAGTCTTTTGAGGGTCTCCTTAGGAGCACTGGCATTGCCTCCTATCAGGGACAGAGATCTTGTGAGCAACTGACCCAGCTGGCTGAGAGCCTTGCCAGCAAACTCACCACAAGTAAGTCAGCTACAGATTCTGAAAGCCCATAGCCTCTCTCATGTCCCCCAAAAGAGGAATTTTCAAAATGTCCTCCAAAAATGAAATTTGTCCATATTGTATGTTTTTATTTTAATTTTGACTGTGGCCCTTAATCTAAATGCTATTGTTTTCTCTTCAGAGCACTCAGGTAATTACTTTTAATATTCTTTCCAGAGTTCTTAATTTTAATTGGTAAGATAGAGTATAGTTGGCTGACCTTATCTTGTTGAGCATAACAAGAACTCACCTTCATTTCTGGTAGATATTTTCACCAGATGTAGGATTCTAAGTAGACAGTTTTGCTTTTGTTCTTAAAAAGCACTTTAAAGATGTCATTCCACTATCTTCTGGATGACTATTTTTCCAACAAGAAGTCTGCTGTAATCCTAACTTTTTTCCCTCTACATAATGCCTTTTTTCTCTGGCTGCTTTTGAGATTTTCCACTCATCACTTTAAACAATTTATTATGATGAGACTTTGTGCAGTTTTCATGTTTCTTTCACATATTATTTACTTTATTGGTCTTCTTTCATCTGCAAGTTTATAGTTTGCATCAAACTTGAAAAATAATGGCATATATATTTTTTCTTGTTATTTTTCTCTTCTTTCCTTCAGTAGCTCCAATTACATTTATATTAGTTGGTTTGAAATTTTTCCACAGCTGACTGATACTGTGGCCATTTTTGTTGTATCTTTTATTTGGTCTATGCTTCATTTTGGTAGTTTCTATTTCTATGTCTACAAATTGATTAAACTTTCTTTGGTAGTATCTAATCTGCTGTTAATCTCATTCAGTGTATTTTTATCTTAGACATTTTTCCCCACCTATTTAAGTTTAACTTAGGTCTTTCTTAAAGGTCTTCCATGTATTTCCTTATCATCTCATATTATCCTCTAACTTCTTTAATACAAGGAATACAGTTATAATAATGGTTTTAATGTTCTTGTCTACAAATTCTGTCATCTGTGTCCTTTTTTTTTTTTTTGAGTTGGAGTGTCACTTTGTCACCCAGACTGGAGTGCAGTGGCCGCTCCTGGCCACCACAGCCTCGACCTGCTGGGCTCCGGCGATCCTTCTGCCTCAGCCTTCCAAGTAGCTGGAACTACAGGCACACGCTACCATGCCCAGCTGATTTTTTTTATTTACTGTAGAGATGAGGTGTCGCCAAGTTGCCCAGGCGGGTCTCGAACCCACGGGCTCAGGCAATCCACTCACCTCAGCCTCCCAAGGCACAGGATTACAGGCTGAGCCACCGAGCCCGGCTGTGTCCTTTCTAAGTCAGTTTAAATGAATTTGTGTTTTTCTCTCCTCACCATGGATCATATTTTTAGGCGCAGATGTTCTGAATTATGTTGGCTGATGTTTCATAGCCAGAAAATCATCTTAAAAAATAAATTCAAACCATACCAAATATTTAGACAGAGAGAGAGAGAAAAAGAGGTCTAAAAGCCACAAAGGCCCTAGGAGGTTACATTATCTCAGAACCAGTATTCATGGACCACTTCATATAATATTATATGAAAAATTGTACAAGCATTTTGAAGCTAGTAGCATAGGTCTCTGTGTGTTCTAAGCATATTTTAGGGTAGTTGCTGAATCTACTTCCTCACCCACATGTTATGTGGTCAATTCACTGAGCACCTGCTGCTCTCTCTTCTACCACAACTCTAAGCATACTCTAAGCACCCCCAAGTCAGAAGCAGATTGTTTACTTCTTATTTGATAAGATGGTCCATTTGGTTTCTGATACCTCTTCCATGAGCTTCTGATCAGAACTCGCTGTGAAGATGTGGTTTCAGGTTGCCTTGGTTTAATCCCTTGTCTCCCCTACCCTACTATGCACAGCCGGGAGCTCCAGGAGGGAGAAATCAATGAAGTCCTGGAGACCTCGTTAGATGAATGGTACTTGACTTGCTCTAGCCACCATGACCCCCACCAGCTTCCCAGCAGCAATGCCTTCCTGTCTGATGTAGAGGAAGCTGCCTCTGCTATGGATGTAGCCAGTGAGTGCTCCCCTTATATAGAAATAAAGCTCCATCAACCTTCCAGTAGCTTTTATATTTCACATGCTGTCACCTCTGTCTACACTGAGCGATATCTCTGCAGGCAGGATCTAAAGAATCATCCTGAAGTTGGATTAGGCTGAACACAGTTCTGGTATCAAGACTCAAGTGCAGGTCCTTGCTAGGTCAGGTAATTTGCCCTGTACCTGGTTCGCATCTCACCTCAACAACTCTAACCCCCACTGGCTATGCAAGCTGATGAACTCAAGGCAGGCCAGAGTGGAGAGAGTGAAGGCATCATGGCAAACTCTGTCACCACTGTACATGAATACAGAATATAACAGAACTCCTTCTTTAAAATGAGACATCTTATCTTTCCTAAAATGTTCTCGATAATTATAGTTCCTGAAGTGTGCCTAAGCATTCCTAGCTGTCTGAGAATGCTGGCAGTGTTATTTTTATTTTTGAAGTATAAATGTCATGATTACTGGGCTTTAAGCTTTAGTATCCATCACCTCTTAGCTGCTTACTTCCCCGAAAAGTTCCATCTGAGTTCTAGAATATCGGGTGATTTCCTTGAACACAAAACTCTGATATCAGCAATCATTTGGTAAATGGTCAAGGCTTCCATTCTTTCTGCAGCATCATCCAAGTTTTTTAAATTTAAATTTATTTTATTTTTATCTTTGTGGGTTTTATTTGTCTCTGCCATAATCCAGTCTAAATCAACAACTAGGATATCTTCTAGAGAAAAGTCTGAATCAGATAGGATTGCCACCAGCATGCCTCTTTCCCCCCGAAAAATGGAGCTCCTTTAGGCACGTAGGAATTCCTTGGGGTAGCAGCCTCACTGGCATGTGTGTAGATGAAGATTTCAACCTTTATAATCTCTCCTTTACTTGATTGTTTGACTTTTCTTTGGGGACAGCTGGTACCAAGCTTGTTTACCAATGTGAGTGTATCAGTCTGAGAGGCTTGCAGGAAGTTTTGCTACTTTGTTACCAGGGGATCCACCCTGTCTGTCTGCCTAGCTTTCCTCTAGCTATCTCCTCTCTCATTAGGGGACTATATGCCTTATTTCTTCTTCTAGGCATGAGAAAGAGACTATTTCAATTCACTTAGCATTAACTGAGTTTTTAAAATTGCAATACAAACCATATCAAGTTTGCTTTTCTACCTCTTTTTGCCAGTGGTGGGTATGAGTGTGTGCCTTTATTTCTCAGAACATTCTCTTGCAAAGGAATCTCCATTTATGTTTCCAATTTCACCCCGAGGTGGAGAGGAAGGTCCTTGCCATCTGTTAAAGACATTCAAGAAAGGTATTTTGGTAGAGAGGAAGATATTCCCTAGTCCCTACAAGTCATCCCAAGGAGGTGGCCACATCTTTTCCAGTGCTAGATAAGACCTCCCGGGAGGCCTTCGTTGTTTTCCCACCTCCTATCAACCTCCCTTATACTTCCCATATCCTTGTATGGGAGGCATCCCTGTTTGCCTTGCGCTTGGCCACCTTTTGTGTGAAACCCTAAGAGCTCAGCCGGGCTCGGTGGCTCAGCCTGTGATCCCGCGCCTTTGGGAGGCTGAGGTGAGTGGATTGCCTGAGCCTGTGGGTTTGAGACCCGCCTGGGCGACTTGGCGAGACCTCACCTCTACAATAAATCAAAAATCAGCCGGGCGTGGCAGCGCGCGCCTGTAGTTCCAGCTCCTCGGAAGGCTGAGGCGGAAGGATCGCCGGAGCCCAGCAGGGCAAGGCTGCGGTGGCCGGGAGTGGCCACTGCACTCTAGTCTGGGCGACGGAGTGAGACTCCAACTCAAAAAAAATAAATAAAGGAAAAAAAAAAGAAAAAGAAACCCTAAGAGCTCTTAAAGGAAGCTGTCTGGTGTTCCCTGATGAGAGGGTGAAGTTGGCAGAAGAGTAGTTAAAGGCAGGGCTCTTGATGAGAGGCCCCTGGTTAACTCATCAGTGACATGAATTCTTCATCTCTGATCTCATTCCACGTCCTGGTGGAATGACTGCAGAAGATGAGGTCCGGAACCTGCAGCAGAACCTGAAGGAAACCCTTTTCATCAATGACTGCCTGTGAGAGAAGCTGGAGCATCATCTCAGAAGGTTTGAACTAGGAACGCCCCAGTTGGCCTGCTTCTGGCAACATATATCTTTCTAAGAACATGTCACTGGAGCAGAGCTTTACAGATTTCAAGCATTTTGATAAACTTTACTTCACTTATTTATTACAAATGGCCCAGCTAAAGAGGCAGGGCAGGTACTATCATTCCTAGGTGAATAAATAGGCCTAACTAGAGACTTGCCCCAAGGGGAAGCTTTGTCTCCATCTTTGAGCTGTCTGACTTCCAAAACCATTCTTGTGATTCCTGTGCTACATACTGTCTGCTGTCTGTCAACTTCTTATGTGATGGTAATTCCATAGAATCCAGTCAGCAGAGTGAGGGACTCCTCTGCTGCCATCCTCACTGGCCTCTCTATGTCTTGGTGATTCTTCAAGGTTTGCAAGGTGGTTCTCCATCCACCCTCCTATTAGATTGCTCTCACACAGCGGCCTCATTGCACAATAATGTGCTGGGCCAGGGGGATAATACCCAGGTCTCTTCCCATACCAAAGCAGCAGCTTTTGAATGGGAAAAGCCATTGGGTGTGATAATACATGTGATGTGCTGCAGCCATTGGGGGGTGATAATACATGTGATGTGCTGGCATTTTTTGAGGACCATGTGAAAATTAAGCATTTGCCCCATCACACTGACGTCTCAGACCTTGAGTCCTCATAATTTTCTTCCTAGGCTAAGATAGAAGGAAGGACAGGGAATTTGCAGAAATCATTCTCTTAAGCAAACATGAGTACCTTGCCTAAATGGAAACATGAGTACCTTGCCTAAATGGAAATTATTTTCTGGAACAGGACACACCCCTAGCCTCTACAGGCAGACCCTAGATTCCATTGCCCAACTGTAGAAAGAAAACAGTCCTCAGGAAAGAATACCAGAAGTTCCTAACTGGCCTGAATCAGACTTTCAGAGGTAAGTGGAGAAAGCCCACAATGTGGGGTCACTCTCAGATGACTCCCTTCTCTTGTCACAGCCAACTATAGAAACGAGAAAGGATAGGGAGTCCAGAGCTGCCAAAATCTCATGAGCCACAGTTTTCATAGTAGTTATTCTCAGTTTAGAGAGGGCTGCTTCCGGTGACCTTCTGTAGTCCCCAGACTATCAGGCTCCAGGAATATATAGATGTGGGAAATCTACCACCTAGGTACAAACCATGCTCCAACCCTGCAAGCCAGAGAGAAGAACAAACTTAAAAGGTGAAAAAATATGTTAAAACAATCATTCAGATTGAGTAAATTTACCAAGATTAGATAATGTTTCTCCAGAGTGCTGAAATAATGAGCAGACATAATTCAGATTCTAAGCCAGTGATCTTTGAGAAAGGATAAAGACCCAAAAGGTGCCATAAGCCAAAACAGGAGCAAAAGTTCCCATTTTCAAACTGATGAAAATAAAGTACTAAAAAAATAAAGTATAGTTCATGTTGGTCCTTGGCAAAATACAACTGTATTGTATTTGAAGTGTAATACCCTAGTCACCTTATTGTGCTCTATTGAGGTTAAAAAAAATCCAAAACAAAAAATATCTTCAATTTGGAAAAAGTGTTTACTGACCTGCAAAATCTCGTCAGCCTATCCCTTAGACCACAGACTTGGTATTTACTGAACTCTGCTGTGTTCAATACCCACCTCCATATCCATTTCTGCACAGCTTCTCTCAGTTATCAGTCAAGATCGCCTGGGGCTCCTTTTACCCTCTCATGCCTACAGTTTGCTTTTCTTCAAAGGACCCTTCAAGTAGGACTGTTCTTAAGGCAAGGAGCCCTTCTCCCAAGTCTTATAAGATAAAAGCCTTACCAGGATAATGAAAGAGCTCTTCTAGCACCATAACATAAGAACTTTCTTCTGATGATACATATTAGAAAGGAATGTGGCCCCAATCTGTAATGCGCAAGTGTAACTCTGCTATAACCTTGAGCTATGAAATACCCAATTAGCCAATATGTTACAATATGTAAGCCTTATTGGGGGACAAGGAAGCTAAAATGGTATAAAAGACCATGTTCCCCTGCCCTTGGGGCTCAGTCTTTCAATGCGAAACCGCTGAGCTGGTGCCTGCACGAATAAATGCTGTTTCCTGACAGGACACTGGACCTCAGTGTCCTGTCTCTCTCTGTAAAGATTTCCACTACATTCTCAGACTGCTGGAGTTGCTTTGCCTGATGGCCCAGGTGGCTGGAAATCCCTGGAGTGTATGTCAATCCCACAGCACCTGCCAACTCTGTCTGCAAAGCATTTACTTGTGATTGACAGGGGCAGGTACATAAAACCCCAGCTATCTAACTTGAGGGGTTCTTTGAGGTAAATTCACTTTGGGAAAAGAAATCCAGAGGCCACCGTTGTAAAGATCCAGATAATAGATGGAAGGAAATCCTTGCCTTGGGAATCCAATTGAGAAAGAGCAATTTATGTGTGACTGTGACAAGGAAGATTAAAATCTTTAGGTCTAATGGAAAAGAGGCCTTTGATAAAAGGGAGAGAAACAAAGAGAACAGTGGGACATAGGGTGTGTCTGCTCAGTAGCTTTAAATCATGCTTGCATTTATAAAACCTAGTGAGCTTTTTCATGCACCACAAGTGCCTGAATCCCACCCATAATTCTGATTTAAATGGTTTCAGGCTGGTTTGGGCATTAGTAGTCTTTAAAAGCTCCCAGATGACTTTAATAGGTGGTTATGTGGCAGGATGAGGCAAATGTTCAAATACATTTCTTGTATGATTGAGTGAGTAAACACAGAAACATGTAGCTGGTTCAGGATCAACAGTTGGCCTCATGGCAATCACTAGCCCAGGGCAGGAAAGGAGTTGATAGCAGTTAAAGGTATTTCCTTTTGAAAGGCAAGTTGCAACTTTAAAGACTCCGGGCACCAGGCAGGTTTTAAGAAAGGTCAAATGGCCCAGAGACTGGCTATTTCACGGAAATGGAAAAGAGTCTTATCTAAAACTCCTCTTCTGAAGTTGACGTTTACAAGCCTGCAGTTCCTGGAAACCATTTGTTCTTTGAAAAATCTGATTTTGCTGAGTACAACCTTGTGAAATTCAAAAGGAAATATGTAATCACTCAACATGACACCCCTTCCTTACCTAAACAAGGGTATAAGACCCCACGTCTCCTGTTCTGGGGTGCTCGAGCTTGATTTGGATACATGAAATTCTCGGCCCGCTGTGCTAGCCAGTGTAATAAAGTGCCACTTCCTATAATAGTCTCGGTGTCACGATCTCTCTATTTTTCCTGCTACATTTCTGGTGCATTGGCTGGGAAATGGAGATTGGAGACGGTGTGTTTCACCTCCTTTGTCATCAAGGTACGACCTCCAGGGCAACAGGAAGGGCAATCTCGCCTGGCGCACAATGGACCTTTTGATCCGTAGGAGGGAAGCCCTTCCCGGCGCACTGAAGCTCTGACCACGAAAGCACAACAGGAACCCAAGAGGCCAGGGACTGGCACAAGGACGACCACCTGACGGAAAGGACAGAAGGACCACCCGATGGAAAGGGTAGGAATAAGGGTCTTTGCATGGACCTGCCAATGGATGGCAGAAGGGGAGCTTGATCACCTCCCGGAGCCCGCTAGTAATCTTCCAGCCTGAAGGAAAGGGCTGAAAGGCAGTGGAAGGAAACACTGTCTGAAGATGAGCCCGTAGACTCCTAGGATTAGGACGGAGTGTTAACAAATATGCTGTGTGCTTGTGTGTGAATGAGATGGACAGTGGAAAGGCTCCGCATAGTTAGTCTGCGTTGGGGGTGTACCAACCTACCAATTGCTAAGAGGTGTCTGAGATATCTTCGTGAGGAGTATGACTGGAGGAGGACAAAGCGGATACTCCCCATACCCCTCATTCTCTTGTTTGTGTGTGTCTGTCACTTTAAATCTGCTAAAAAGCTGGTTGAGTTATTATGCTTTGTTTGATGGGACATGTGGTTTTTTAAAAACTTGATTGGTGCATATTTCTTAATGTCATTTTATGTCTCCCTTTATTTGTGTGGTGTTTTCTCCCAACCCGTTGGCGCTGTTAAAATTTCTGCCTTTTGTTGTTAAGGTTGTGGAAAAATTTCCTGTTGCGTATAAGAAGTGTTACCGGTTATCTTAAATTCTTTCCGGGGACCACGTCCCCTCCCTTCCTTAGCCTGTGTTCTCCTTCATAAATTCTGAAGGAGCTCATTCTAATCCACCTGTAAAGAAATGGAGAAATGTCTCTTATATGCTACTTAGCCTTTTGCTAACTCAGTGTAAGTTAATGCTGTCCTTGGAGAAAAATAATTTTGTAATCTTCTCTGTCAACTAAGGGAATGAATAGGCTGTTCTTGTTTTCAAATGCTAAAAGCCAGGTTAGTTGAAAGTAAGTTTCTAAAGGTTTAGGCCTTGCCTAAGATCGTGATCAACTGCTTGTCCCTGTAAAACTGTTGGGAAGTCTCTCAGAGTCTTGTAATGTATGCTGAGTCCCTACTTTATATTGTAATGCTAAGTAACACTAATGCTTGTGTTTTTTGGCTATGCTCATTTAATTGTCCATGTCTTACAACTAAGGGTGCTGTTTAGTAATTCATTAAGATTTTTGACAATTTTGCTGTTCATAATTAGGAATAAGTAGAAACAGATCATCTTACATCTATGTGGTCTGTTCACTCTAAAAAGGTTTTATACCAGGCCATTTTTGTAGACATCATTGGTAAATCGTGAAGCAAAAAAAAAAAAGGGGCTTCAAGAAAAGCTGAGAACACTCAGTCTGGGAGAAGCATCAGGGTTCCAGGAATTCCTGGCATTGCTCTTTATGACTTTATTTAGTTATTTGTTTGTTTTAGAATTTTCCTTTGAGGAATAAATTGCAAGTGTTCAGAGCAAATTCTGGGTTTTCATGAAACGTGACCAAGAGAGTGTATAGTGGTCTGTGTCCTCGGATACTTCATAGGACAGATTTTGAATAATTGGAGCAAATTAAAATTACGTGGTTTAACAATAATAATAAGCGCATTATTTAAAAAAAAAGTCAAATTTGAACTCACTACAAGTTAGCAGATAATAAGATTTGGAAAATAATACAACTATCTGTCAATTGAATTCACTTTGTAGACCTAAGGAAAAATAAAACGGTCAAAAGTTCTGTATGCAGAATCATTATAAAATTTATTTCACTACTTTGCAAACAAGATTATATCCTATAGAATATTAAATGTCAAACTCCAGAGGCTTAATTCAGGACAGGAATACCAAACTCCCAATTATAGAAAGCCTCTGAAGTTCTTAGAAACTGAAACATTAAGAAAGAAAAAAAAAAAGAGGGAAGAACTCCAAAATGAGCACCACCCAGAGGAAAGGTAAACAAATTGGCAGTTGCCACCAAAGGCAAAAGCTTCAGCCACCCAAAAGAGGCCTGATAAGGATAAATCTGCTAAGGAGATGGTATCAGCTGCTATGAATGTGGTCAATCTGGGCACCTAAAGCACAATTGTTCTTAATAGCCTAAGCCCCCAGAACTTTGTCCAATATCTGGACTAAAAAGCCACTGAAAGAGATGGTGAAGCCGGGCTCGGTGGCTCAGCCTGTAATCCCGCGCCTTTGGGAGGCTGAGGTGAGTGGATTGCCTGAGCCCGCGGGTTCGAGACCCGCCTGGGCAGCGAGACCTCATTTCTACAATAAATAAAAAAATTAGCTGGGCGGTGGTAGCACACGCCTGTAATTCCGGCAACTTGGAAGGCTGAGGCGGAAGGATCACCAGAGCCCAGCAGGTCGAGGTTGCGGTGGCCGGGAGCGGCCACTGCACTCCAGTCTGGGCGACAGAGTGAGACTCCAACTCAA
>NW_007233647.1:97173-107152 GCF_000164805.1 Carlito syrichta | reverse complement strand
CCTCCTAAAACCTGCTCTCCAGTGGAATTAAAGGTGTTCCAAAAACTAAATGTTTCACCTGTTACTAAAAGGTAAATTCAAATTATGACTGTAAAAGGTTATCTATAAATAAATAAAAAGGAAAGCAAAAAAGCAAAGGAAAAATGTAAAAAGGTTGTTGGTATACAAATAAGGTTTTAGCAAGAAAACAAAAAAGAAAGGAATATATTTTTATCTAAGAGGAAATCTTATATGGTACATTTCTGTCCTATAGTAAAGTAGATAGTTATGAAAATTTTTTAAAGGGGGTAGAGAACAAAAATAAAATGGTATAAGCACACCAAAAATGGTATAAGGAAAGTTTAAGAAAAATATACATACAAAAGAAATTCTATAAACAATCTAGGCATAGTAAAGTCTTTTCTGAATGCAAGTCTCCAAACATTTTCGGATTTCTCTTCAAATTTTATATAGAATTTACTTAAGTGCCTAATTCAAATTATAGTCTAAAACAATCTGTCAGGCTACCATTATAGTCCAGAAATACAAAAGCTGGTACTTGTAATAAAGCCACAGAAATTAAAGTTTATCATTTAAGTTATGCTAATAACTTCAGACCTTGTAGCCTTTGTATAAAAAGGTAATCAGCCACTGCCTACAATTTTCAAAATGTAGGCCTGATTTTATTCCTTTTATTGAGCTAGAATTCAGTAATTTCATGCTCACATAATGGTCATGCAAAAATTCCAGCCAGTGCCTGCAAACAATGCCACTGCTGAAACAAATATGGACGCCTCAAGTCAGACAGGGAGAGATTTTCGATCTCTGGCTAGGCAGGACTGCGCCCATTATCAGCTCTGAAGAAATTACAGAAGACGGACCTTCACCCCTCAGCACCCCAAATGATTATGGGATCAAAAAATCTCTAAATAAATAATTGAGGCAGGGTAGCTAGCACAGGTTAGACATAAATAAATTTCCTATAGGTAGGTTTTAAAGGCATTCAAACGTTTCTACTGCAGGCCAAGTGGCAACCTGTCCCACCCCTTGGCAAATCCAGGGAAAACTCCATCAGATGTAAAACTAGGACAGTACAATATTTCAATTTGCGGGTTAGCATAATAATCACTAGAAATCCTTTGGAGACATGAGTAAACTAAACATAGGTATTTGGTATTGCATCACTCAGGATCCAAGTCCCTGAAATGGAATTTGTTAAACCTTTAAAATTGTTTAACGGTAGGCCTCTGAAGGAAAGAGGGGCCACAAATGTAAATGCTCATAAGAAAATGTGTTGCCTATTTGGGATAAATTTTAATCACAGTTTATGAGCTTATTTCCCTAGATGCTTCTTGGACCAGAAGAAACTCAAACATCCAAGGGGAGTAAGTGCTGCTAAAAATTGAAGAAAGGAAGGACCCAATCAACAACTGTAAGAAAAAAAAGGGGGACCCTAAGTGTGGCCCTATTCCTATACTAGTCTAGAGAATTTAAATGCCTAACTTCTCTATGAAGTCTCAAAAAGGGGTGAACAAAAACCCCTGCTTAGGGGAAACGACCCCAAAATAGGCCTTTAAATAAAGTAAACAGGCTTCTTGCCTTTTGTAATTCCTTATGGGTGGCCACCCCCTCTCATTAGGGGCATACAGGAAAACTTCAAGGAATTAGGAAGTCTTACCCTAAAACAGCAAATGCAGGTCTTAGGTTCAGTCCTAAATGCCATCCATTGTCAAGTCAGAAAATGATTGCCAATGAGTTTAACTACCAATGCTCATTCTTTTAAGCCAGGTGATATGGTATGGGTAAAAGAGTGGAATGCACAACCCCTAAAGCCCCTCTGGAGGGGGCCATTCACTGTTCTTTTATCTACCCCGACTGCAGTCAAAGTAGCCGAAGTAGTTCCTTGGATCCATTATAGCAGAATTAAGCTGGTTTCCAGGACTGGGAGTGCACCGCAGATCCAGCAGCACCCCTTAAGCTGACCATTCGGAAAGTCGCAGAACTAATTTACCCAGCCCTGCTCCGGAAGCATGAGGATACTTCAGGCCCTGCTTCAATCACACACTGGAAGCTGATTGATCGATGCACAGCAGAAGATTGAGAATTCGGCTTAAGGACCCAGCGGACATTACTGATAAGCCTTTGCTTTGCTTTGTCAACCTTTATACTTGCTAAACCATTTGTAACTTTATTTGTTGTAGAATTAACAGTTGTCCCCATTGATCATGTTAGAAAAGGGTTTCACTAGCATTTCCATCCTTTCTTACGATAGGAAGTTTACTTGTGCTTTTATGTATTTCTACCTAATCTGGGTATCTACTGCTTCCCCCATACCCAGCATGTAAATGTATAGAAACTATCTGGACAAACTTAAAGGTTTTCCATCGTTATTCATCCCAGCCAGAAGTTTGTTATACTGGTAAACATATCTGCACCCATAATGGCCAGCTATACTTTGCTGAATTATCAAAACAAAGCTACCAGTACACTAAAGTTGGTGTCATAGCCTGTAACACCCCCAGAAGCGCAAATTGAGTTTGTTGGAATTTTGCTCCCTCACCCAAAGCTGAAAAACTGATTAAAGAAACTGCAATTAGTAGTTCCTACGACTGCCCAACAGTCAAAACTAACCCCCTTCCCTCAATCGTGGGAGGTAGGGCAGAATCTGTTTATAAATTTGGCTGAAAATATAGCTCGGACACTTGGTGTCACCAATTGTTGGGTATGTGGAGGGGCCCTAATGACTGAAGAGTGGCCTTGCAAGGGAACTAGTCTGAATGCTTACCAACTCCTCCAATGGAACCATTCTTTAACTGTTAGGACAGATAATATACCCCAGAAGTGGATCCTCTCCTCAAAAGTAATTGGAGAAGACTGTTTAAGCAGAGCAGGTTCTGCATATACTCAATGGGTAGGAGAGACTCCTTGCAAAAGAATATTACACTGGAATTCAACCCACCAGACCTGGTGGCCAACAAAGCCTGTTTGGTATTGGGCATCTGCTTATGCAGCTAAATCTTCTCAATGTACTAAAGGGCTATTTTGGATATGTGGAAAGGTTGCATATGCTCAGCTCCCAACGTTATGAAAAGGCACATGGAACATAGGAATAATCCAGCCAGGATTTTTCCTTCTGCCTAACCCAAGGGGGGATAAACTAGGCCTTCCTCTTTATAAAGGCCTCAAAACCCGAGGTGCTTGATCCCTCGATCAAGTTCCTAATATTGAAGGGACCCAGGTTTGGAAAAATGACGAATGGCCACTCCAGAGAATTATAAATACTTATGGCCCAGCCACATGGGCACAAGATGGGAGTCGGAATTGCTGCACGCCTATATATATATGCTAAATTGCATTATCAGGTTACAAACTGTCTTAGAAATTATAACTAATGAAACAGCCATGGCTTTTTGCTCAGCAGCAGCCCAAATGCATGCAGCTATTTATCAAAACCACTTAGCTTTGGACTACTTGCTGGCGGAAGAAGGAGGTGTATGTGGAAAATTTAATAGCTCTGACTGTTGTTTACAAATAAATAATAATGGTAAAGTTATAACTAATATAGCCACCAATGTTAAAGAAACTTGCCCATGTCCCAGTGAAAAAATGGCAAAGCATCAAAATCAGCAATTGCTTTAAAAACATGTTCTCGGGTCTGGGAGAATTTAAGTATATTACTGGATCTATAGTCCTAATGGTGGGATCCTGCCTTATCCTCCCTTGCATAACCCCAATAATTATGAATGCCATTTCTGAGTTTGTGGAAACAGTTGTTAAATGAAAAATTGCGGCCCGTATAATGTTGATGCACCAAATTAAGGATAATGATGCTTTAGATCCATAAAAGATCAAGCATCAAAGTGGGGAATGTGGCAGGATGCGGCAAATGCTCAAATATATTTCTCGTATGATTGAGTGAATAAACACAGAAACATGTAGCTGGTTCAGGATCTGCAGTTGGCCTCATGGCAATCACTAGCCCAGGGCAGGAAAGGAGTTGATAGCAGTTAAAGGTATTTCCTTTTAAAGGCAAGTTGCAACTTTAAAGACTCCGGGCGCCAGGCAGGTTTTGTTTAAGAAAGGCCAAATGGCCCAGAGACTGGCTATTTCATGAAAATGGAAAAAAGTCTTATCTAAAACCCCCCTTCTGAAGTTGACAGTTTACAATCCGGCAGTTCCTGGAAACCATTTGTTCTTTGAAAAATCTGATTTTGCTGAGTACAACCTTGTAAGATTCCAAAGGAAGTATGTAATCATTCAACACGACCCCCCTCCCTTACCTAAATGAGGGTATAAGACCCTACGTCTCCTGTTCTGGGTTGCTCGAGCTTGATTTGAATGCATGAAATTCTTGGGCCCACTGTGCTAGTGCTAACCAGCATAAATAAAAGTGCCACTTCCTATAATAGTCTCAGTGTCACGATCTCTCTATTTTTTCCTGCTACATTTCGAGCTGAGGACCATCTGTCTATTAAAATCTCAGGTCACCAGTGTAGAAAAGTCCCACATGTGCATCTAGTTCATAGAACATGCTTAAAATCAGCCATTGATGGAATTTGCCTTCCTCTCTTAATGGACTCCCTAACATAGAAAAGAGAGAAGAGAAAAAGAGGTAGATGGATGAATTGAACCTATAATTTGTCTATGTAGAGCAAAGTCTCTCAAACTTTTTGTCCATGGGATGCAGTGAGAAATATACAATTCTTTGTGACCCAGTGTATCCTGAAAAAAACCAAAAAGTTCTTTCTACATCTAATGGGCTTTACCTAGTATTTAAATAAAACCTGTAGCACTAAGCAGTTCACTATATTGATTTCATTATTTAGTGGTTCAGAATCACAATGTAAATTCTTTTTCCATTGGTCAGCCCTTTAATTAAGCATAATCCCAAAAGAAAGTCTTAGGTCATACTCTCTTAAAGAGAATATAACAATATAGTCTAAAACTTTAGGGAACCTTAGAAAATGCAGGAGACACCCTTATGGAAATTAGAACTGGCAACCAATTCCTGTTCAAAACCCCAAGTGTCCATGCCATAAGAGACAAGATAGACAAGGGAGACCTCATCAAACTGGAAATCTTCTGCAAAGCCAAAGAAACCATCAAGGGAGCAGGGAGCCAGCCCACAGACTGAGAAAAGGTATTTGCCAACTGTGTGTCTGACAAAGGCATAACATCTAGAATTTGCAAGAAATTCAAACATGCTGAAAAGAATAAAATAAACAGTCCCATTACAAAGTGGGCAAAACGGGCTCAGTGGCTCAGCCTGTAATCCTGCGCTTTGGGAGGCTGAGGTGAGTGGAATGCCTGAGCCCGTGGGTTCGAGACCCACCTGGGCAACTTGGCGAGACCTCATCTCTACAATAAATCAAAAATTAGTCAGGCATGGTAGTGCACACCTGTAGTTTCAGCTACTTGGAAGGCTGGGGCGGAAGGATTGCCAGAGCCCAGCAGGCTGAGGCTGCAGTGACTGGGAGTGGCCACTGCACTCTAGTCTGGGTGACAGAGTGAGACTCCAACTCAAAAAAAAGAAAGAAAAAAAAGTGAGTAAAAGATATGAATAGACACTTCTCAAAAGAAGACATGTAATGGGAAGACAGAGAGATTGTGACACCAAGACTATTATAGGAAGTGGCAATTTTATTTATGCGGCGGACTCGAAGGACTAACGCTCCCAGGCCAAGTCCCCCAGAAAGGGAGAAGAGGGGTCTTATACCTTTGTTTAGGCAAGGGAGAGGGGTCGTGTTGAGTGTTTTTTAATTTTCTTTGGAATTCACAAGGTTGTACTCAACAAAATCAGATTTCCAAAGAACAAATTTTTCCCAGGAAATGCAGGGCGAGTAGGGTTATAAACTGTCAACTTCAAAAGAGGGGTTTTGGATAAATTTGTGAATTAGCTACTCTTTTGCATTTCCATGAAAGCCATCAGTCTTTGGCTATTTGGTTTTTCTCAAACAAAACTGGTCTGGTGGGTTTTCAGAGCTTGTCGGTTGATTTTCAAAAGGAATACTTTTAACTGCTACCAGCCCCCTCTCTGCCACAGACATATGAGCAGCCAACAGATATATGAAAAAATGCTTAGCCTCATTAGTCATCAAAGAAATGCAAATTAAAACCACAATGAGATACCATCTAACTATAGTCAGTTTGGCCATCATCAAAAACTCAAAAAACAACAGGTTCCGGAGAGGATGTGGGGAAAAAGGAAAACTTCTACACTGTTGGTTGGAGTGTAAACTAATACAAGCTCTGTGGCACACAGTTTGGTGATTCCTAAAATATCTGAAAATCTATCTTTCATATGACCCCACCATCCCCCTATGGGAATATACCCGGAGGAATTCAAATCACTCTATGAAAAAGATACCTTCAGGTCAACCCCTTCAGGTCCTCTCCTACTGTGGGAGCTTTTCTGTCCTCTCAGTAAAACCTGCTTTCTCACTTTCTGAAAAAAGAAAAAGATACTTGTACATGTATGTTTATTGCAGCATTGTTCACAATAGCAAGAACATGGAACCTGTAACATACACTAAGAAGAAAGAGACAAGCTGCTGGTGGTTTAAAAGGTTTATTAAAGAAAAGAAAAGGGGGTTGGGGTTGGCTGGCTTTATAGAGAGAAACCAGCTACATTTGTTCTCTTGCAGACCACTTATAAAACCCCAGTCTTGGCTTATTGGGTGGTTGCCTAGCCTTGAAATGCAGATGTCGGTACTGCTGAAGCGGGTCCTATGGCCTTGAAATGCAGATGTCTGCATTAAATCAGTCACTCTCAGGATATTGTTAATCACTTGTCTCTGAAATGTAGTTTTAGAAAAACAAATACTGACAGTCAGTACCAGGATGTTATCAGTCATTTAACTTTGGAAAGCGGATATTGGCAATAAAGCAATTAGTGACAGGATGCTATTAGAGCACAGTGTTAGCATTTGGGCCTTTGCAACTGTGTTCCATTTGTGAGGTTCATATGATGAGTTGTTTTAACCACCACCTCCTGTCCCATTCCCCTACAAACCCTATCAGAACCAACCATTCTGCCCACTGAAAAAGGACTGGATAAAAAAAAAAATGTGGTACATATACATGATAGAATATTACGCAGCCATAGAGAAGGACAAAATTATGAACTTCACAGCAACTTGGACAGACTTAGAGTCAAGAATACTGAGTGATCTATCACAGAAACAAAGAACTGAGTATCACATGTTCTCATTCACAAGCAGACCTTGAACAGTTATCATACTACTATAAGAAAAGGATTGGCAGTAGCGGAAAACTGCCCAGGGGTGGGGAGAGGCAGGATTGGCAGTAGTGGGAATCTGCAGGGCGGGATGGCGGGACATGACACCTCATCAACAAGAATACCTGCATAATGAACATTTGTATACCTAATCCTGAATTGCACCCCACATCTTTAAAATTAAAAATTAAAAAAGGAAAAACAAACTTTAGGAGACAGCTTTTTAATTTATGTTTGCCTTCCCTACATTAAAATGATACACTAAAAACAAACAAAAACTTCCCCAAGGGTAAGTGGGAAAGATTAGATGATGGGGAACACTTGGGAATGAGAAATCTGTACTTTTTCACTATTCATTTTAGAACTTTGTTAGTTTATCTACTGAAGATATTCCTAGAAATGTTTCTAAGGAGCACCCTGATGTGGAACTAACTTTGGAAAGTGTTGGTCTCCACTGGGAATAAATGGATCAGCCCAAGGTTACTCCTTGTTTTTTATTTCCTTTTTTCTCTTTCTGATGAGTCCTTCCCCCTACTCCACCTAATACTCTTTAGGAAGACATTGACTGTCAATGTCTTTCTGTAAAACCGTGTTCTTGTCCCAGCCAAGGTGACCGAGTTGTCTCTAGAACCTGTTAGCAACCTCCAGATGGAAGTCCTCTCATTTCCTCTAAACTGTGATGTAGTGGAAAAGGTGTGAGGCATGGATTCTAGTCTTAGATTTTTCAGCTACAGATCATGTGGTTTTAGTTTATCCTTAGCCTCTTGACATCACTGTCTCCTCATGGCCAAAGTCAGAACAGTGCTTGGATGGAATCTGAGGACCCTGCTGGCTTTCATGTTCTAGGGTTCTAACCTTAGCACTACCCACCTACTTAAAAGAAACAGGACATGGATTTAGGAGGAGTATTTTTCTGCAAAATATCCTCTCTTTCTTGTATCAAGTTGTTTCTGAATGTGCATGTTGAAGCTAAGCAAATCTCTTCCTGGGAGGTGTGAGAGACCTTCATTTCCTCTCCAGAGGAGTAGAATGGAAAGTAAACTAGCTTATGCTGAGGAGCACATGGTAGAGACCTGGCTAATTCAACTCCAGCAGCTTGGAGCAGGACTGTTTTCATGAGGTGGTAGGGTCATGTGTTCTACACTGGGGGCCAGCTAATATATTTCAGGAGATAGTCTTTCTTTCTTTTTTTTTTTGAGTTGGAGTCTCACTCTGTCACCCAGACTGTAGTGCAGTGGCTGCTCCTGGCCACCGCAGCCTTGACCCGCTGGGCTCCGGCGATCTTTCTGCCTCAGCCTTCCGAGTAGCCGGAATTACAGGCGCACACTACCACGCCTGGCTGATTTTTGATTTATTGTAGAGACAAGGGCTCGCCAAGTTGCCCAGGTGTGTCTCGAACCCACGGGCTCAGGCAGTTCACTCATCTTGGCCTTCCAAAGCGCGGGATTACAGGCTGAGCCACCGAGCCCAGTTGAGAGAGTCTTTCTAATCTGCCATTATCACCACTCTCTTTCAGACTGTAGTTTACCACCAGAGCTAGTTCTCTCGGCTACACAGTTTCCACTTGACCTCTGTCATCAGTTAACTCTCACTCCAGCCTCAGCTGAGTATCTGCAACACCCAAAAGAAGGTTTTGATTTAATTGGGTTTTGTTTTTTCAGGTAACAACTAATGTTGAAACTGAAAAGTTCTTGTCTGCTTTCAACAAAACTTAGTCACAAACAGTTCACCAATTGATGAGAAAAGCTAAAACAACAAATAAGTGAAAGTCCAAATTTGACAGCAAGAGAGCTCCATCTCTGAGAATAAAACTGCAGCCACTTCAGGTTTTGTACTCCAAATGGACAGCTTGCAGATATGACAACTACCTAAGAGACACCAATGCCTAAATTCACAGATAATCTTGAAAGGCCCTAATCTTTTTCTCTCCCACACCTATCCTATGCATGACGGGAATCAACATTCACTGGAAGAAAATGGCAAGGACTAGGGGTCAGGAATAAATTAGAATAATCCACTGCAGACTGTTCATTATCTCTTCAGCATATGTCCATTTCCTTGAAGGATGAGGGTTTAGAAATCTCTGGAAATAAATGTTATTTTATACACATTCTTTTTTTTGAGTTGGAGTCTCACTCTGTCGCCCAGACTGGAGTGCAGTGGCTGCTCCCGGCCACCGCAGCCTCGACCTGCTGGGCTCCAGCGATCCTTCCACCTCAGCCTTCCAAGTTGCTGGAACTATAGGCATGCGCTACCATGCCCGGCTAATTTTTTGATTTATTGTAGAGATGAGGTCTTGCTGCCCAGGCGGGTCTCGAACCCGCGGGCTCAGGCAATCCACTCACCTCAGCCTCCCAAAGGCGCGGGATTACAGGCTGAGCCACCAAGCACGGCCCCATTCTTTAGTCTGTCAATTTTTGTACAAGTCGCAATTATAAAACTTTCTTTGTCCAGCTAAAAGCAGGAAAGTCAGTCATTCATATGTCAAACTTCTCTTCATTATCTTCTTGGACCTAAACCTTCTCCATAGGCAGACACTGAATAAGTGATTGTGTCTCTGAAAGCTCAGGAAATATTTCTTGGGATTCCCGCTCAGCTTCCCTCCATCTTAAGACAGTGTTGCAAAACAGGCTGTTTACCTGAGAGAAAACCAAACTAAATCTGCATGTTGATCTCAAACCAAGAATATGTAGAGTTAATATTTAATATTCACACCAATAAGTGTGTGTGTATATATATATATATATATATTTTTTTTTTTTT